>NW_028229547.1:0-54649 GCF_053477565.2 Lygodium microphyllum | reverse complement strand
AAAAGCTCCTCTTTTCAAAAATAGATCAAAAGCTTTTCTTTTTCCAGCCTGATCCACATCTTCTTTAACCATTCAAAATCCCCTCTTTAGCCTTTGTAACTCCCATATTATTATTCTTGGTTTAATTTTAAACCATCTATTCTAGAAAATTTTAGCTTCTTCCTTCTCCTCCGATGCGTGTGTAGTCACATATGCATGCACCTGTGTGTGCTCATGGCCATGGCCACCGTGCTCCCATGGACGCCACAAACCCAGAAGGACAGGGCCATCCTCTTTCGCTCTATAGAAAACCCAAAACCACATGATGAAGCAGCCTCAGTCATTAAGCTCAAACCGTGAATCCGTCCAACAATCAATGGCTCCTCGTCTACGAGCAATAGTGCTGATGGATTTTGGCAAGCAATGATTCCAAGCCTTTTTGCAGCAACATGTATCAAAATAGGCTGAAAGCATCTCATCATGTTCACTCATGCGCAGAAAATAAATGTAAACACAACAACTAAATATGTACAAAGTACCAAATCCCATGCACAACTTTTGGGTGGTTTACACACCTCGAATGCGCAGCAATACGACAACGCTACAAACTGAGCCTAGACAGAGAGAGTGGTTCTGGGGACTCAACGAAGATGTCGATGTTGTGAGCCCACAGTCGGGCTTGAGATAGGGGTGCTACTCCTCACTCTCATACATGTTTAAGAGAGGGTAGCTCATGTGGGTATTGTGAAAGCACTGATGCAGTGCCTTTGGCTCATTATTCTGGTGGAGGCATATCAGGTGTAGGATTTGTCACACCTCTAGGGACATCTACTCCACTGACTCCAATGTTTTCTTAGTCATTTGTAGGTGGCATCCCTATGGGTGCTACTACGAGAGATACTACCCTCGTAGGTACACCTGATGTATAGGGGTCTCCTAAATGTTATGCCCATGAGCGCAGTCATAGGTGGGAGAGGACATACCTTAAAGATACCCTCGAGGGGTATGTATACATCATAGATGACAAGACAGGAGCTGTGATCATGAATGATGAGGGGAGGAAAGTGATGTCTCACATGAGAGAGTTGTGCCAAGAAGTTTTTTGGCACAACATCTTGGACCATTGGAAGAACATACCCGAGGGGAGCAAGGAATATATAGTAGCATCCTTGCATGAGGAGTTTCTAGTACCTATCACAATAGAGAGGTTTTCCACTAGATGGATAATGGAGTGTATACATGCATGCATGTCATATAGACAACCGGATGCATGCAAGGCACTCAAGAGTGGTGCCTCAAAGCTTGAGTGGCTAGATGCAGATGAGTGGTGGAGACTCAGGGAGAAGGCTATAGATTCTCCAAGATGTTGGTGACAATAGTGGGAGGTAGAGAGAGCATGATTGGGGGTAGGGGTCATGCATCATTTGGGGAGTAGCTGCCACAAGACTTATCTGGAGGACTTTGTAAGTTTTTCTTTTGTTCTTTTCACTTCCTTATTTGCAATATCACTTGTACTTACAATCGTGTTTCTAATAGTTGTATTATGTTTTCTTTCTAGCACTCCATTACAAACCACGGTCCCATTGGCTTAGAGACTCGACATATAGAGAGACACGATCTCGCTATATTGATTGATAGACTATATGCATGCGACAACCTAGTAAGTCAATCATATTTCTTGTCTGTAGTTATTATTATTTTAAAAATACATTATGTATAGTGGACTGATGTGTAGTTTTTCTTTTTGTAGAGTCCATTCGATACTCCTTTGCACCAGGCTCTCACTTGGATTCATGGAGTGAACATCCTCTTCTTTTTTGGTCTTGTGATTTATGCAAAAATCTTCTATATACTATGTACTTATCATCCTTTGTATCTGGCCATAATTCCATGAGTTTTCATCAAAACGATCTTGTACTTACTCTATGTATCAATTTTGTGGGTTCAAGTACATTTTATGCTCATCTTGACGAGACCATTGCATACCTAGCATGTAATTAATTTGTAGAATATAAACACAACACATGGTGCTACATGTGATACAATTTTTTTTTCTCTATAACCGTCGCTATTAGCATCGCAAATTTACTAAATGCTTCATTATTGGTATCGCAATATGTGTCGCAAACCCTCATTGTATGCGTCGGTATTTGCATTGCAAAATTGACAAAAATTGCGATGCAAATAGCGACACAAATTTCATTGTTTTATAATTATGGAGAAAATAGCGATTTGCATCGCTATTTTATAACTATGGAGAAAATCGCTATTTGCATCGCTATTTTATAATTATGGAGAAAATTTCTCAAAAGTGTACATTTCAAGCTATATGATAGGTCTTCAATCAAATCTTATTAGCTTCAAAAACATATGAGTGTTTTTTTTCTCATGCATATTTGTTTTGAAGAAAATTTCAATTTTCCTATATATGATTAAAATCGCATTCAATTAGGCAAGATTAAAATGGGAGAATAAAAATAAGCTACTTTGTTATGAATATTATAAATACTAATGAAATAGGCATCCAGAGTTTGAAATCCATCTAGGTGAGATAATAAAGATGAACTAACCAATTGAAATTGTAGCCATACATATAGAATGATTATGGAATTTTCAAATTTTCCACCCCCTTTCTTTTGGTTAAATCAATAATAGAGCATCATACTACATTTAAGCTAAGTGCTAGAAGCTAGAAGGCACTCTTCAAATGGATTGTGTAACTTTGGAGTCTTAAACATTCATTGATAAGTGGAAGGTATTCATATACCATCCTTCCTCATGCCTATCAAGGGACACTTACAAACCTCGACTATAGAGAGCTTGATTATTCATGGAAACACATAACATTGAGCATATGGATAGGTAGTGACCTCCTCAAACTTTCTTAGCAATAGAAAGTATCCCTCTGTCGTGCATCTCAAATACACTTGGGCTCATGACCAACATTAGTTACAAGTCCAAGTACTCTGTAACACTTCTACGATGATAAGGATGATGAGAGTGATTATTTTGAAGAAACTTAAATCAATGTAAGAAACAATTGTACTTGATGTAATCCATGCTTTTTGACTTCAAACAAATAAATTTTGCTTTGTTAAACTATGTGGAAGTGAAAAACGTAGATCTCATGTAGATGGGCTATTTTCAAGAAATGAAATGTAAAATACAATCTCCAAAAACATTGAGAAACGAAAACAAGGAGTAAAAGTGAGATAAAAGACCCACATATTGGTTGGTAAGAGAAGGGTGTTAAGAGATAAAGGAAGGTAAAATCTTAAGACTATTAGAGATTCCAATGGGGTTTGGAGTTTCCGAGTGTAAACTATGGGGAAAAGGGTGAAAAATAGTGAAAACTGGAAATATATGTGGGCAGTTATAAAAGCGGAAGCACTAGTTATTTTTCATCAATTGACTACAATACAAGCCATTTTCTTGCTTCATCTCTCTCCTCTAGCTTTCGTGGGGTTGACTTCTTCATTTTTCTATGTTCTCTCTCTTCTCCTAGTGTTTCTCTCACCTTTTCCCTCTCTCTCCTCTTGCAATTTTCTCTCCTTAGAAAGAGATAGAATTTAATTTAGGAGTAGAGTAATAGTTATAAAATATGTAGTCATTTCAACTACTCTTTACTTTCTATCTTGTTAGAAACCATTTGGTTTGTAGGGGATAATTAGCTATACAACCTCTCAAGTAACTTTCTCTTGTCTTGGAAATAGTGAAAGCCTTCAAATTGCCAAGGTTTCATGGAACGCATGCACCCTATCAAAAAAATAAGTATCTCTTGGTTTTCCAAATCTTAACAAAGATAGCCAATGGAATGGCTACCAAGTGGGTGATAAGAATCTTCTTTTACTCTAAAGTGAACTAGGCTATTGTTAACGAGATAGCCAATAGGATGACTGCAAAGAGGGTTGTGATGAAGTGAATTGAGAAAAAGAAAGAAAAGAGAGAGAAGACTACATAAGGAGAGAGAAAGACTATAAGAAGAGGGAGAAAGATGGAAGAGCTGAGAGAAACACTAGGAGAAGAGAGAGAAACAAAGAAATATGAAGGAGAAGGTAGCCATGAAGACCAGAGGAGAGATATGAAGGAGAAAAGTGACTTGTAATAATATTCAATTGGTGCAAAATGACAAGTCCTAACACCCTTTTTACTTGCCCATGTATTATCCCCTTTTCTACTATTTCCTATCCTATTTTCCATGCTTTACATTCCATCCCCAGTCAAAGAAGTTTTATGTCCTAAAAAACAACTGGGAAATCATTACGATGGTTGAGATGGAAGGGAAGGTAGAGTACTACTTTGTTACAATGGCTACAAAGATGGAAAAATCTAGAAGATATATCATGTGACATATATTGGAATTGATAGTAAGAAATCAAGTGGACCATATATACATCCAATGAATATGATAAAGCTAAGAACTTAACCACCATAACTCCATGAAAAGGCATCTACAAATAATAACCATCACATTGTCTACTACAGACCTCGTTGTAGTAAAACTAAAATAACTTTTGATGACTCATCCAAATCAAGCGTGCCATCCATCAAAAAGAAAGTTTATTTGATATTCTTTAATCTCATATAAATTTTGCTTCCCTATAAGCAAATAAAAATGAAAATTGAGCTAAAATAACAAGCTGTTTAGAAACTTTATGCAGTAGAATAGTGGTAAAAGTGACTAGTTTTCAGCCCCAATGAAGCCTCTTAAAGATAACTAACTTTTTCCCCTAAGATGGATGATGGTATAAATAAAATTCATAAGCCATCCCTAATTCTCCTTGATCAAAAAGTATTCCACCATTATGATTATCAAATGTAAGAAAACTATCATCAATCACATGCTCCTCATCCCCCGAATCAAATGGGTAGAGAGAATTCTCCCTATAATCACATCCATAATCCTTGGGGTCACAAGAAACCATAATGTTACATCATATCTTCATGTACATCCATATTATATGCAATCCAATCATAATATCCATTTTCAAAGTCCTCATGATCATATGCATATGCATAGAAAGGAGTGTACCACTCTTCTCATGGTTGTTCTGGACCTTGGTTGAGTGTAAGCTAATGCATATCCTTAATAAATCCATCATGAGATTGCTCAAAAACTCCAAGATCTTCATGTTCACTTTCCTCTTCACTAACCTCTTCTTGTGTATCTGATGCCAGGAGGTATATTCCACGGTGGATTTCGTGAGGTTTTACGGTGGATTCCGTAAACTTAGATGACCAGGGCTCATACACAAAGTGGATTCTTTGTGCGAGAAGTTGATGGGGACGCCTGTCCTTTTCGGGCGTTTCATTAATTTAGTGTGTACATGGGTGATTCCATAGTGGGTGATTCCGTAAAATACATGTTAAATTAATAAACGTTTATGAGTTTAGAGTGCGCACTCGTAATAAATTAAGGTTAGGATTTATTTCTAACCAGTTGATTTATTTATGTAGCTGAAGACTGCTAGGTATTCACTTTTGTCGGTTTAATTGTATTATTTTACTAACGATTGTGAATGCTTCAGTTGATGTGTAGAGATAGCAGCAGTGGCGGAGGAAAGCATTGGAATTTAGCGAGTATTCGACCTATGGATTATATTTTGATAGGCGCCACGCCTATATTTTGTCATGTCTATTGAGGCATTGATTATTGATTATTATTTTGTATGCGCCTATGCGCACGGATATGTTATTTCTATTTGGACATTGTGTTGGGCGTGCCAGACTCTATGGGCACCATCCATTAGCTTTATTTCCTATTTTTGTAGAAAGCAAACTCAAAAGCTAAAAGCTTGTCATATTTTTGTAAATTGGGCTATTATTGAGTATGAAGATGGAAATATTCATAAAATACATGCTTTGTGAAGCGCTCACACAAGGCATGGGGGGAGATTGAACCCAATTGGTCTCTTGCTTCTTGTCGTTCATGCTTTTACATTGTTTTTTGTGCAAAAAGGTAGAGTTCATTGTTCTTGGGGACCTTCCGAGATTCACTACGCGAGCATACAGCGACTGATCTACGCACCAGTGGTATCAGAGTGGAGCTGAGATCAAGAGCTTCCAATCACTACCCATCTCGTGCGAAGGCGGAGCTCCTCGAACGATCGGGTTCTACAGTCAATCTCGTCACGAACCATCAATACAGGCAGACTTCTGGCGATCAAGAACCCCTGTTTCTACTCTCAGATCGCGAAGGACCAAGCTGTACAGGCGGAGGACCACGCATTCATCTCCTTCATCAAGTCGTCAAAAACCAGAGCTAAGTTTCAATTACAAGCCTAAAAGCTTAAAAAAATCAAAAGTCTTAAAGCTTAGTTAAGCTTTAATAAAGCTTAACCTCGAAAATTCATCTCGGGCGGCGTCAGTATAAACTCGTCGAGTTCAACCACGTCGTCAACATATTGCGATACCCGAAAATCAGATTTGGCTTGGTAAGCCATAAGTTCCATAAGCTTAAGACACTAAGCTTTCTGCAAGTCAGACAAGACAATCAAGTTAACAAACTCTGGGTCTTGCACTTCCGAAGTCAAGTCCTGCAAGTCAACTGTAATCAAGTTCTGCAAGTTCACTAAGTTCTGCAAGTTTGCAACTCTGCAAGTTGGCTAAGTCTGCAACTCTGCAAGTCAAACTAGTCAACTGGAGTCAAAACTGACTAGTGCTCAAAACTCCTAGAAGGGCTATTCCTGCGCAAAAACTCTGAACTGCAAAGTTGTTCGTGGCAAAGTATTCTACCTATACACAGGTCCGCTGAAGTATTTTCAGCATACGAAGAAGGAAATATTGCAGATTTTTTGAAAATTGAGAAAGCAATATCCAAAAACACATAGCCTTGTAACCCCGAATTTGAGCTACGCTCATCCCGCTAACCTGATTTTGAGTGAGAAAGGTCTTTTGAGTTTTACAGGATGACGGAACCACATATGGATGACCCTATGGCTGAAGACGACCTACCTGAGCCTACCATGGAACAAAAGTTGGATCTAATCATGCTGCAATTGGAAGAGGAACGAAGGGCTAGGCAAGCATTGCAAGCGCAATTGACAAAGTTACAAAGAGCATCTACCGACAAAGAAGAACCTCAAGCTGAAGATTTGATTCGACGTACCATCGACGCCACTCTTGAAGCTGAAACCATCCGCAAGGAATCAAAGATAAGTAAACGAAGTTTCAAATTCCGCACTTTCAATGGCATACGAGAAGGAAAGACTGTTTTATCATTCATTAGCCAGTTTGATGACTATTTCCATGAGGAAACCTATCTAGAAAAAGATAAAATCAAGTGTGTTACTAATCATTTGGTAGACAGAGCATCACTTTGGTGGACTGTAGTACGCAAGAGCATAGAATGTCCTGCTACTTGGGAAGATTTCAAGAAGAAGTTCATGCAGAATTTCCTTCCACCGCAATTTCATGAGAAGGCTATCAAGCAATGGGATCTACTTCAACAACGGGATCGTGAGCCTATACCTCAGTATACAGAGTGTTTTTGGAATGCACTCCTATAGCTACGCATGCTTGAAGACGTACCAGAGACAACACATAAGCGGAAGTATATGTCTGGACTTCTTGGGCATTACTACGCTGAAGTGAACATGTTCAAGCCTGCTACCCTTGAAGACGCCATCTCACTAGCTCACGACACTGAAGATAAGTTACGCAGTAGAGACAGACGACCACAGCAATTCCAAGCCAATGGTAATTATGGATCTAAACAATTCAATTCCAATTTTAGAAGGTTTAATCCAGGTCGTTTCTCTTCACCATCTTTCCGCAAGAATTGGGCTAAACCACCTGCATTACCATCCAATGTCAATCCAAATCCTAAACCTATTCCACAAGCAAATCCAAATGTACCCAGACTTCCAGCCATTTCAAATAATGTAACCAAAGCCAAGCCAATAGTATGCTATAAATGCCACCAGCCTGGACATCTCGCAGCAAATTGTCATTCAAAGAAGCCACCAGCTCATATCAACTATCTTGGAGCCATGGACGAAGACGAGCATGAGGATATGCCTGATTTCATTGAAGATGAGGATGACACTACTACTACTTCCGACACTTTACCAGGTATGCCTACTCCACATTCATTATTGACTATGAAATGTTTGGTGCATGGAAAGGAAAAGACTATCTTGCATGATGACGGTAGTACTCATGACTTTATTTCAGCAAAATTGGTAAATGAATTGAAATTACAGACTGTACCTACGCATTATCGCATAAAAGCTACATTTTTAGGCACTAGGTATAATGGTACACAAGAAGTACAAGATTTAGAGATTCAAATTGGTTTATACACTGAAAGAAGAAATTTCTTAGTTGTTCCATTACAGTCGAGTGACATTATTTTAGGAATGCCTTGGAGACACCAGCATAATCCAGATATAGATTATTCCACACACACAATGAATATTAATTTTCAAGGAAAATCTATTACATTATATGGTATGCATGCATCTAATGTTTTTCCACTGCTTTCGCATACTCAAGCAAAACGTGCATTACGCAAGAGTACTAAATCATATCTCATTTGGGTGAATGAATTGCACGCAAAGAAAAATCATATGCACCCTAGGCATAAGGAATTTCTTGCATATTTTAAGGACTGTTTTGCAGAAAACTTACCACCACGTTTACCACCTTCACGACCAGAAGACCATAAGATTGATTTGATCCCTGGCACACAACCACCTTCCAAAGCACCATATAGGCACAATCAGATAGAGCAAAAAGAAATCCAAAGTCAAGTTGAAGAATTACTAAATAGAGGTTTAATTCGACCTAGCAGTTCTCCATTCATTGCACCTGTACTCTTAGTTAAGAAAAAGAATAATACCTATCGTATGTGTATTGACTACCGAGCTTTAAATAAGATCACTGTAAAGAATAGGTATCCTATTCCTAGAGTTGATGACCTTATGGACAAACTACAAGGATCTTCTATATTTAGTAAAATTGACCTTAAGTCTGGATATCATCAGGTGAGGCTAGATAAATCTGACATATTTAAGACTGCATTCAGAACACAGTTTGGCCATTACGAATTCTTAGTCATGCCATTCGGATTGACTAATGCACCTGCCACCTTCAGTAGAATGATGAACCGTATCTTTTTGAAATATCAGTACTGTGTGATTGTTTTCTTTGATGATATTTTGGTGTTTAGTCAAAATGAGAAAGAGCATTATGAGCATTTGTCATTAGTTTTTCAATTATTGAAAGAAAATCAACTGTTTGCAAATCCTGAAAAGAGTGAATTCTTTAAGACAGAAATTGAGTATTTAGGTCATATTGTATCCTCTGAAGGAATTAAAGTTGATCCTAAGAAAATTGATGCAATATTGCATTGGCGTGTTCCTAAAAACATGCATGAGTTACGCTCATTCCTTGGTCTTGCTAGTTTCTATAGGAAGTTTGTACGTAATTTCTCATTACTTGCTTTACCATTAACCAAACTTCTCAAGAAAGGAATTGTTTATCAATGGACCGAAAATCAACAGAAATCCTTTGACTTACTGAAACATGCATGAACCAATGCCCCTGTTCTACAATTGCCTGACTTTAATAGATCATTCTTTCTAGTTGTGACTGATGCTAGCGGATCAGGAATATGAGCCGTACTAATGCAAGACAATCATCCAATAGCATATTCTAGTTGTAAGCTGAAACCCTCTGAGCTGAAATATTCCACTTATGACAAAGAACTATTAGCAGTTGTACAAGCATTAAGACAGTGGAAATACTACTTAATGGGTTCAGAATTTATGATAAAAACTGACCAGCAAAGCATTAGATATTTACTTAGCCAACCCCAAATTTCTGACCGTCATATCAAATGGGCTTCCTTTATTCAAATTTTTCATCCTATCATTCAATACCAACCTGGAAAAGAAAATGTAGTTACTGATGCATTGAGTAGAAGACCTGCAATTCATAATATTTATGTCATATCTTTTGATTCTTTGATTGCTATGAAAGATACATATCACCAGGATATTACTTTTCATTCTGATTGGCATAAATTAGTTCAAAATAATTTCATTCTTGTTGATTCATTGTCATATAATGACGGATTTATGTTTTATGAAAAGAGACTGTGTGTTACCATTCCATTTCGATCTTTTGTTTTGAATGAAATTCATTGTCCCCCATATCAAGGTCATAGAGGTATCATATCTACATTACGTATGTTAACTGAAGATTTTTATTGGCCACATATGGATGCAAATGTATCTAATTTCGTTTCTGAATGTTTGATTTGTCAAAGAATAAAGAGACATCATGGTAAACAGTATGGATTACTAATGCCTTTGTCTATTCCATCTAAACCTTGGGAACAAATTTCTATGGATTTCATTATTGGTTTACCAAATACTAAATCTAACCATGATATGATTTGGACAGTTGTAGATAGATTTAGTAAGCAAGCATATTTCATTCCATGTAAGAAAACTTTAACAGCATCACAAGCAGCACAGTTATTTTTGAAAACTGTTTTTACTAACCATGGATTGCCAAAAGTGATTATTTCAGATCGTGATTCTAGATTTTGTAACAATTTTTGGATTACACTGTTTGCTAATCTAGGCACAAAGATTGATTTCTCATCTGCATTTCATCCAGAAACTAATGAACAAACAGAAGCCACAAACAGCACCATTCTAGATCTTTTACGTGCATATACTATCTCTAAACCTCAGACATGGGATACTCATTTGCATTTATTACAGTTTGCATACAACAATACACCGCACACATCTACAAAGAAAGCACCTTTTGAAGTCATTTATGGATATAGATTATCTACACATGTTGCATCTTTGTCCAATAGAATTCAGAGTGCTGATGATATTGCTAGTATGCATAATAGTATTTTTGATGAGGTTAAGGATATGATTGCTAAAGCCCAACAATCATATATCAAACAAGCCAACAAGAAAAGACAAGCCATGAATTTCAAAGTTGATGATTATGTTTGGCTGAGAATAGAAAAACGTAGACTGCAAAGTGTAGATAGACATCCAGTTGTCAAATTAGCTCCCAGATTCTATGGACCATTTAGAATCATTCATAAAATTAATGATAATGCATTCAAGTTAGAATTACCATCTCATTGGAAAATTCATAATACATTTCACATCAGTTTTTTGAGACCATTTAGAGGCCAATTACCTATCCACCCTGTTTATGAAAACCCACCTTTATTAGAGGAAGAAACTGAAATACTTGAACCAGAAGCCATCATAGACACTGATTATATGACCACTAGGACTGGCCGAAGGTATTCTAGATATCTATTAAAATTTAAGAACCATCCTATAGAGGAAGCACAATGGATGCACGCTAGAGACTTAAATGCTTTCCCCACTCTGTTAGCTCCACATTGAGCTAATAGCAATTGAGGTCAATTGCTATCCCACCCCGGGGGTATGATGCCAGGAGGCATATTCCACGGTGGATTCCGTGCCACGGTGGATTCTGTGAGGTTTTACAGTGGATTCCGTAAACTTAGATGACCGGGGCTCATACACAAAGTGGATTCTTTGTGCGAGAAGTTGATGGGGACGCCTGTCCTTTTCGGGCGTTTCATTAATTTAGTGTGTACATGGGTGATTCCATAGTGGGTGATTCCGCAAAATACATGTTAAATTAATAAACGTTTATGAGTTTAGAGTGCGCACTCGTAATAAATTAAGGTTAGGATTTATTTCTAACCAATTGATTTATTTATGTAGCTGAAGACTGCTAGGTATTCACTTTTGTCGGTTTAATTGTATTATTTTACTAACGATTGTGAATGCTTCAGTTGATGTATAGAGATAGCAGCAGTGGCAGAGGAAAGCATTGGAGTTTAGCAAGTATTCGACCTATGGATTATATTTTGATAGGCGCCACGCCTATATTTTGTCATGTCTATTGAGGCATTGATTATTGATTATTATTTTGTATGTGCCTATGCGCACAGATATGTTATTTCTATTTGGACATTGTGTTGGGCGTGCCAGACTCTCTGGGCACCGTCCATTAGCTTTATTTCCTATTTTTGTAGAAAGCAAACTCAAAAGCTAAAAGCTTGTCATATTTTTGTAAATTGGGCTATTATTGAGCATGAAGATGGAAATATACATAAAATACATGCTTTGTGAAGTGCTCACACAAGGCATGGGGGGAGATTGAACCCAATTGGTCTCTTGCTTCTTGTCGTTCATGCTTTTACATTGTTTTTTGTGCAAAAAGGTAGAGTTCATTGTTCTTGGGGACCTTCCGAAATTCACTACGCGAGCATACAGCGACCGATCTGCGCACCAGTATCTTCTTGCTCTTCAGCTTGGCCATCTTCCTACTCTTCACCTTGCTTATTGTTCTCTTCTTGTTCTTCTTCTTGAACTTCATCTTGCTCATTGTCCGATTGCCCTTTCAATCTTGAAATGCAAGTCAAAGTTGATGATATCTCCAATTCCCTAAGCAAGAGTGAGGCAATAGTAGAGATAAGTACCTTCAACTAATACAAAACCAATGAGTTTCATCTCTATTGCATTAAGAAGCAATGATTTTGATCTGTATTGTAATAGCTTTAGAGCTTCCTCAACAGGACCTTAAGGTGTCAAATCAGGAGTTCCAATCTGAGTCCTATGTGAGGATTCAACTCTCTCCAAACCATGAATATTTTCCAAGAAGAACTGATTGCATGATAGCTTTAAGTGGTACCATCATAGATGTATTGACTACTTCTCATCTCATACTTCTAAAGATATTTTGGAGCACCTTACACCACGCTTGAATGACCGCATTGTCTCAATCATGGGAAACTTAGATCGGCAATATGAGCTGTTGCACTCATACTAAGGCCGTGGACAGGAGGTACAAGTTGTCCATTACTTTGTTTACACACTAAATTGCATCCATGAATTTCACGAAAAGGAGGTTGGCCCATTGGTAATGAATGAGAGGTGTGAGGGGATTGGTGTGGGTTCAATTCCTGTCAGTCCCGCAGGTCACTTTTTGGAGAAAGGTGTTGTAGCCTTGTACATTGGGCGCACCCGAATTTTGGGACGGGGGAGATCCCCCGCCCAGAAGTGTTCGCCATCCGCAAAAGTTCGAGCCCAATGGCCTTTTGACACGTAGGGCATCAGACGCCTCTTTTTCCACCCTACATCTGCCCGTCCACAACCTAGTGTGTATCCGACCTAAGAAAGCTTGTGGAGGATCGAGATTATAATTAATTTAATTTCTTACACTAGTTCACCAGCCAGTATACTCAGCACACATGAACATTCTAGTGGCTCTACATTCATGTTAATGGGTGTTGCACAAATGGTGCCAAGGCTTGAAGAAGATATCTGGAGTGATGGTGTAATCATGTATAGCTTGTGTAGATCTACATTTCCTCTTAGGTAGCAAGCCTACATGCATAGGTTTCTTGCTATTGAATGTCACTTGCAATAACCAAACTCATGCTGGTTTTCCTTGGTTCTTCTAGCAAAGACTGGAAGGGGCATGTAGTGTTAGCATGTTTGCAAGTTAGAGATGCGATTGGGATATTTGAATAGAAGTGCCATTAAGTACATAGCAATGTGCTGGGACTAAGTGCCAAGAAAGGCAACGTGAAACCCTTACTCATCCAAAACGTGAAAAGGAGGTTCTTGAAAAGTGGAGTGTTATACAAGATGAATGAAATAAGAAAACTAATGAGGAAGATGCAAAATTAGACCTGAAAAATGAGGCTAAGTAATATACCAAGCGAGTGATAACCCTCGGAGGTGAACAAAAGGATCTAGATTAGAACCGGCCATTAGTTATGTCAAACAAGTCTTGCAGAGCTTCTACATCAATCTCTTCATCTTCTTCAAACTAGGATTTCAATGGGCTAAATGCTTCATTTCCTTCACAACTAATGTCTAACTTCACTATTTTCATGGAGTCTACCCCCAAAAATGTAGACCTTATATCATTGCTTATATCTTGTCCTTGCAAGAGAGAAAAGCGTATTGCTCCTCTGAAGGCCTACAACAGCAATGGTTGTAGCCAATGTTGAGCAAACGTACGAGCATACAAAGTCTGTTGGCCCCTTGATACATGTAGGCTAACTACAATCATCCACATGCTATAGATGTAAAGTTGTTGCAAGAAGCCTCTGACCTATAAAAAGGAGATGTTGAGATGAATTTTTGTATCCCGACAACTTTTTGTCTTTCCATTTTTAATATATATTTAAGAAACAAGCACGTGCAGGATTTAGATACAAAATCACGTTAACTAAACCTTACTTCATGTGCCTCGCTAGTGTTATAATTTGTAAGTGTCGTATAATGCAAATTGATGAGCTCAATAGCCCGTGCGGCGTGACATACTGTAGTCTGCAGCAGCCTTTGGGAAGGTGGCAGGCTGCAGCTACCCTTCACGAGTGAAAAACACCAGTGAAAAAAGTTTGTCTCGCAAGCGACCTATGGGCTTTATTGGATTGGGGCGGCATGGTTGTCTTCTTCTTCGTATCTGCAGACGCGAGCTTCCTTGTACACGAGACCAGGCCGGCAGAAGAAGCCCTTAGCAGGGAGGCAGTGGGAGTCATCTCTGCACACGCACAGGCCGTCGAGGGCGCAGCCATCGCGCAAGGTCTGCACAGATTGACTAGCAGAAGAAGATGCAGATGAAAATGTCGATGATAATGATGAATCAGAGTCTCGATCCGTAGTAGTCGAGATGCCCAGCACGGCATCAGACCATTCGTTAGAGAACAGGCCCAGAGGATCCAGCCTCTGCCTCGCCGCCAAGAAGCGGCTCATGTCCCGCGTCTTGCCCGCCATACCCTCGAATGCCAGCTGCCTGTTCTTCCCCCAGTGCGGCTTCCCCCCGTACCTCCCCAGCAGCATCTGCTCCACCTCCTGCATCGCCCCCGCGTACGGCAGCGGCTCCTTCGACATCCCGATTATCATCTCCCACACTACCGCGTCCTCGCGTTCCCCCAGGTATGCCTCCGACGCCCCCAAGAAGCGCATCCAGATGCCTCCAAACTGTGCTAGCCCGCACAGCGCCTGCGGGTCCGCTTCCCGGAGCTTCTTCACCTCGGCAATCGCCTCTCCGATCCTCGATGCGGGTACTGCGATGGATATGTAATTGAAAGACAGACCCTTTACCAGAGGATTCCACACACAGGTGGAGAGCTTCTTGCTCTCTACTGGCATGTTGTACATATTGTAGTACAGATCATGCATAGCATCCGGCCCAACAACATCGTCGCTGATGAGTTCCACCATGCCGGACGACATCGCGGTCGGTACTCTTGGGGCGGCCTCCCGACCACACCCGCCGCCCGTCTGCATCAAGTTGTTGTAGCCAACGACTGGATAGCCTGTGAAAATGTTATCCCTGGAGTTGACATAGCCATCCCCTGTCTGAAAGCGGTGATTCAATATCGCTTCCCCCTGCATGCAGACCTCGCCAATCTTGTCCCTTGTGTTTGATGCTTTCCCTGGCAGAAAACAATACAAAATTGTCACAAGTGGTGAGGTAGGAACGTAGTTTTGCGGGTAGAATACGTGCCCGCCTTATTTACAGCGCACAAACAAAATGAAGCTGAGTGCTATAGAAAGACTCGGTTCTGCAGAATCACTTGAAAAAACCTACTATTAATGTGTATTTAGTCTCAAAGCATGCAGAGAATCAGCAGGTGCAGTGAAGTGAAGCACTCCCCATTAAAGATCTTGGTTGTATATACTTACAGTTTGATGCCAAGTTCTCAATGACCTGGACCTCGATTTGGTCCAGAAAGGGATCTTTCATAGCTCCATCTCCCTCTTCCTCCACACTCACTCTGTCATCTAGTCGGAACAGAGTTTTCCCAGAGGAAGGGTACCAGTAAGCTGTTGCGAATTCATGCTGCTTTGCAAAGTCCAGTATTTCAGACTCCAAGTTATTATCACCTCGAATATTGAATGCCACAGATCTCTTGAACATGGACTCCAACTGAAATGTGACCTGGGATATGACACCCAACACTCCAAGAGAGACCTTTGCGGCATTCAAATCTTCATCTTCGCTTGTCAAATCTTTTATTTTCACGTAACCTTCCTCTGCAGGTGCAGCTGTAATCAATCTGATCCCAATGACTCGGTCATGAGGACAACTGCCGTTCCCCCAGAAACTACTGCCATGGGATCCTGTACTTATCATTCCAGCCACAGAGACTGCATCCCAGATAGGAGTGTGAGGTAGAGTTAGGCCAAATTTGGCTATGGTATCTACGAGATCTCTCAACATCACCCCAGCATCAGCTGTCACAGTCATCTGTGTGACATTGACGATGATGCGAGAGTTGTAATCTCGTGTGCTTATGACCAGGCCATCGTCGCCACCTGGGCAGATCAACTTGAGGAAGCTATGTGCCTCCTTGCTTACCACCTTGACCTTGGTTTGGGTCTTTGCTGCATATGCAACTGCCCGGAGGAGCTCTTCCTCCGAGGTGGGATAAAAGGCCATGGCAGCTCTGCAAGGAGTACTGCTGTCAGCCCACTGGTGCTGAAAGGTGGATACCGTGCACTCGGAGGCACCGCAATGCACGGGTGGAGGCACAGGCAAGACAGTTGCAGAAGCAACAACAACAGAAGCGAGCAGGATCAGCAGTAGCTGAGATTGGAGGGGGTAAGGCTTGATGATTGTCTCCATGATGATAGGTTGATTATAAGGTATATGGATGAGGAGGATGTGTTTGATGTTTGCTGGGAGGCAGCAGTTTGAATTAAGTTCACAGCAATTTATACTGTTCTATGGTGGTGATGATGATGTTGGGTGTATCTCTTAGCAGCACTCTGTTTTGAAAAAGCCTGTTAGCAAGTGAGAAATTTGAGCGGCCGGTTTGAATTGCCGTGTCTCTGCATTACTTTACGCTGTAATTCAGCTGAGATCATCCGGACCCCACCGTTTCTCTCAGTAATTTGAGCAACTGCTACAAGTCATGTCGTCTTTGAAGCAGTCGCTGCGCATTAAGATGCGCTACTTGCATTCCACCTACAGGACCTCTCGAGAGTTGACTCTCGAGAGTCGAGCATCAGATAAAGCCTGCCTCACAAAATGACGTCTCTTCGTCAACCCAACACCGAGAAAACCTAAAGGACAAGGTCTAAACGGGCAACGCGACCAAAAGGAAATCGTCCTCGTCCTTACAAAAATGAGAATGTAGGCCCGTTTATTTTTGCAAGTCCCCTAGGTTTTTTTCATTGCGTGTCGTGTTATGTTCCGTGTCGCGTTCCGTGACGTGTTAGGGTGCCCTGTGATGTGTTGAGGGGTCAAAATGCAAAAGTTAAAGGAAGGGTCTAGTGCTGCCCCGGGGCGTAGACGGGGTCCCCAGGGGATCCCGAGCGGGTCTTTGAGGGTTGGACCGTCACAGTGCCTTTCTTGTGGAAGGGCTTTTTCAAAATTTTGACTTTCGATAGACATGTACTCTAAAATTTGCATTTCTAGCTAATAGAGTAGTATTTGAGGAAAAAAAAATAACTATGGCATTTATATAAGCCATCTTGTAGGTTTTTCGTGTCCATTAATTTAGAAAAATCTAATATCGACATGATATGATGATAGAATATTTAAAACTTAGTACAACATATGAGTAATTATTTAAGCATTTAAAAAATTATAATGCTATCACCAAAAATAAAATTGCAATGCCAAGTTGAGGCTAAAGCTCAATCAATTAAGATAAAGTCTAGAAAGGTAACAAGATAGCTCTACAATCATCCACAGTCTCAAATGAAATAGCAATACAATCAAAGCACACTATTACTTATACTTTCTTATATCACCTCTGTTGCTACAACATTAACATTACGATGAGCTTTTAATCCATCCCATGTTGCATAGATGGCATCTCAATCAACATCTATAGGGTCCTTAGCACCATTGTATGAAAGAAACATGAGTTGATTCAAGCTCTCGAGTGACAACCCATTGAAATCATTGGACTTGATATGATTCATTTTGGAGAAACCTCTCTCACAATCAACTGTGCCTACAACAATGACCAAGCATGCATCACATAACTACCCTTCTATAGCAAGGTTTGTAAAATCATGTCCTTCTCACCACAAAACTCAAGTTCCACTCACCACGAAACTCAAGAGGATGACAACTCCTCCAATTTTTCTTGGTTATCGAGGGTGCTATTGTTGCTTGTGTATGCACATCCCGTCCAAAAAATCTTGGAAGCGTAACAAAACAAAAGCAAGCTTTGTTCTCAAGTTGAGGGGAGACACTCGAACAGTGGGCATATGCAGTGCTCACAAAAGACTTTTTTCCATCCAATGGAAAAAAGTAGCACGCTTAACCCTAGCTGATTTTGGAAGGGAAACAGCCGTTGGGTTCACGGGTGCATGTCTAAGTTGTCATCAAAAGGCTAGCATGACCTATGAGACTTAGAAGATTATGTACATCGTGTCTGTGTAGATCCAGTGCTTGTCAACTTATACCACATGAAAATGAAAATGACTAATATGGAAGATACAATAAGGAGGCATATCAAATAAATGTCACCCTTCAATGTCCCTCATTAACCCTTGTAGCATAGAGAGCAAGATGCCTAGGTCCAAGTGTGGCCTTCTCCAAACTTGTCTTGTAAATAACAAAATTTTGGTCTTGCTATAGTAGCTTGGGCATGGCTAAGTTGCTTAGGAGTTGGGATACTTGTTGCATCATATCTCTAAAGCTCAATCTAGTATCTATAGTTAAGGGCAAGGGAGTCTAATGAGGCCTAAGAACTGCTAGTAAGCTATCACTGGTGCACAGATCGGATGTCGTAAGCACATGTAGTGAGCGTCAGAAGGTCCCCAAGAACAAAAGAACTCTACTTTTTGCACACAAATCAATATAGAAAGCATGCACGACATGAACAAGAGACCAATTGGATGCAATCTCTCCCCATGCCTTGTGTAAGCACTCCACAAAGCATGTATTTTATGTCTTAATCATCTTCAAGCTCAAATAATAGCTCAAATTACAAAATAGTACGCTTTTGTCTTTTGAGTTTGCTTTAGTGCCAAATAGAAATAAAGCTAATGCGTGGGCGCCCAAGAAGTCAGATATACCCAATACAATGTCCAAATACAAATATCTAAATCGTGCGCCCATGCACATACAAAAATAATAAATAAATATCCAATGCCTTGATAAATAGGCGCGACAAAATATAGGCACCATGCCTAAGGTATGCGCCCATCAAAATATAGGTAATAACTCGAATACACACTATCGTCCAATGCTTTCCACTGCCATTACTACTATCTCTACACATCAACTGAAGCATTCACAATCGTTAGTAAAATAATACAATTAAACCAACAAAAGTAAATACCTAGCAGTCTTCAGCTACATAAATAAATCAATTGGTTAGAAATCAATCCTAACCTTAATTTATCATGAGTGCGCACTCTAAAATCATAAACGTTTATTAATTTAATATGTATTTTGCTGAATCACTACAAGGATTTAAGCCTATAGCGACCGCAAGTAGCGATGAAGGTAATGGCGTCGCTATTTGCGACGCAAAAAATAGTGACGCAAATAGTGACGCCCCACAGGGAAAAAAAATAGGCGGAAACAGAGCGCGGGTTTATTTTCATTTTTTCGTCTACTGTTTTGAGAGCGAGAGCGAGAGAGAGAGACAGACCGTCGTGAGAGAGGGAGAGAAAGAAGGCTTGCCACTGCCGCTGCCGCCGCCGCTATCATTCACGAAGGAGAGGAGAAGCCTTCATCGCAAAGAGGAGCCGTCCCACAGTTGCCATATCTCATCGGTGAGTCTATTCTCTCCTTCTTTTGCTTGTTTAGGGTTTAATTCTCTTTCTCTTTTGCTTGTTTAGGAGAGGAAATGAGAGAGAAAGAGAGGGAGAGGGAGAGGGAGGGAGAGAAAGAGAAAGAGAAAGAGAGGGAGAGGGAGGGGGAGGAAATGAGAGAGGGAGAGAAAGAGAAAGAGAGGGAGAGGGAGAGGGAGGGAGAGTGCATTCTCTCTCTCCCTCTCCCTTTTGCTTTTATAATTTGTGTATATATATTGAGAGAGGGAGAGGAAATGAGAGAGAAAGAGAGGGAGAGGGAGGGGGAGGGGGAGGGAGGGAGAGGGAGAGGGAGGGAGAAGGAGGAAATGGAAGAGGTTGTGGGCAAAACTCTATTCACTTTTTTGAAGTGTTCAAATTAACATCGGATACATGCATAGATCATTCTTGTGTATGCAAACTTGAGAGCTCTCCTTGTATCCTATCTTCTTATGCTTCACATTGAGAGTGAGGGTAAGGGTGAGGGTGAGGGTGAGGGTGAGGGAGAGTGAGAGAGGAATTAAGTGAGGAACTTGAAGAGTGAAGCTTCTCTCCTATCTTGCATTCTTCTCTTCTTCCCCTTCTTCTTCTACAATTTGGAGGGTGAGAGGTGGAGTTGAGATGAGGTTGGGATATCCCTCTTTCTTTTCTATGCTTCCTCTCTTTGTTGGAGTACTTGAGGAATGGATGGATTGCAAAATGGAGTGGCATAACCAATTGAGGGAGCCATGCTTGGATTGTGAGGCTGAATTGATTTGAGATGATGATTTGATTGGTTGAGTATATTAGAGTAGATAGAAATCAACAACGTTTATTAATTGCATTAGGAAAGAAATTAATTATGTCTACTGTTATGTCCAATGATTGCTATGGAGGATTAGTTATGTCTAATGTTTATCAATTGTATTAGGAAAGAAATTAGTGATTTTTTTTTGCTTACGCCATGAAATTAGTTCTCTAGATAAAACACCCTATGGGTTGCATTCAAATTGAACTCACAATGTAACTCATCTAAATGCAACTCATTGGAGAGTGTTAGGAGCATTTAAATGGAAGGACCTCTTGAGTGAAAGCTAGTAGGAAGAGAGGGAGATATTTTCCAAATAAAACATTTAAGGAAGAAAATGAAATGAGAGAGGGAGAAGAGAGATAAAAAATAGAGAGAGAGAGAGGAGAGAGAAAAGGAAATGAGAGAGGGCACTAAGGCTCAATACATAACCTAGAAGCATATAAATACCACTGACAACACTATGAAATATATAAGTACTAGATCCAAGACAACATCAAACCATCCTATGATAGGGGTATTGCATCCAATGAGTATCAAGAGAGCATGTACATGTCATAATTAGTCCTATTGTCTCACTATAATATATCTAACAAAAAGTTCATGTATCATCCAATGATAAGAGGCATGAAGTGTCTTAAATTAATGCTTGATGTGAGAAGTGACAATCAAACTCAATGAGACTAAGCTTCAATCTCAATCCAAGTGCATTCTAGAAGCATGGCCAAGTATATGGCATCAACCATAGACATTAGTGTAGCATGCAAAGTAATCAATAAGCATCAATAAGCAATAAGCATGAAGTTTCTTTGACAAAATAGCATTCAACCCTACTTATTACAGAAGTGAAAACCTCTATAAAATTGAGTAAATGAGTGCTCAAATTAGTCCAATAGCATGCCAAGACATTGGCATAGCATCCCAAGTGATCTCACATCAAATAGACATCTCGAGAAGCATAAGTAACCTCCAATAAACAATGAGTGAAGGGTTTTCCCAAATTGTATTACAAGTCATTAAATTGTTTGTTGTAACCTAGACAAGATAGAAAACGAATAAGGTCCTGTTGTTCAAGATCGCGAGGCGTATCTTAATCAATGTGCCCCATGTCCTTGCTCTCAATGCAAGTTGGCAATTAGACGAAAATGCCGATTGTCTATAGAACACGTATGACGATTTAAAGAGTTTCAATCTGAGATCATTGATCAGGCGATTGCAGATTTTCAACAAACGGTAATTTGAAGTTAATATCAATCATGCATTGTACTCACAAGCTAATTGAATACCATATATAATAAGATTGGGTCTTGCTGGCAAATTTTCTATCCAAGGAGGTGATGTCTCGTCCCAAGGGGGAGTGCACCCTTTGCGACCAATTAGAAGAGTACGTGCGCGTGTGGTGGATGGAGTGCAGGAGCAGCTCCACCACTCACAAGGTCAATCTATACCATCAATGAGAGAGGAGACATGCAACCTTCTAGACCTACCTACAATCTTGGAGCATGAGATGGAGGCAATGATCAATGCATTGATTCCCATGGATGTCGAGACTTCTGATCCGCTTAGAGAGGAAGCCTCCATACCATTATATGATGGGTGCCGAGTATCTCGATTGAAGACACTGCTTGCACTCTTAAGTGTGCAAGCAAAATATGGGTGGAGCGATACGAGTGTGACCGAGTTGTTCAGGTACCTTGTACATACGCTTCATTGCTTCATTGATTCTTTTTTTCGGCACTATTATTACAAACATTTGTGCTTTTTCAAGGTGCTTTATGATTTTTTTCAAGTTATTGAAATATAATATATTACCACCTGCAAATACCATACTTGAGTCTCGTGATGATGTACAACATGTTTTATGGAAGCTTGGCATGGACTACAATGACATCCATGCATGCATCAACGATTGCATATTGTTTCGAGGAGAATACGAGACTATGGAGACATGTCCAAAGTGTGGTGCTCACAGGTATCGACAGGACTTGCAAGGGAAAACCATCCCTCAAAAAGTTCTCAGACACTTTCTGCTTATCCCCCGCATAAACCACATGTTTCGTACGTCTGAGGTAGCGAGCTTGACAACGTGGCATGCGCAGAATAGGTCCACGGATAGAGTTCAATGAATATCAGCGGATTCGCGCGCATGGATTCACATTGACTCTACCTTCCCAGGCTCTCCCCGAGAGCCAAGGAATCTTCGGTTTGGTCTCACAATGGATGGCGTGAACCCATTCGGTCTACGCTTAACTTCTTACAGTGTGTGGCCTATGGTCCTTGTCAACTACAATATCCCTCCATGGCTTTCTACGAAGAAAGGACATCTCATCTTTAGCTTACTCATCCCAAGCCGCTACAAAATAAAAAATATGGACGTATATCTTCATCCATTAGTCGATGAGCTTAAGATTTTGTGGGAGGAGATGGTCACTGTGCAAGATATGAGTAGGCGCAATGGTTGGCGGCAGTCAGCCAATATTGGAGCCATTCTCATGTGGACGATGCATGACTTTTCGAGATTGGGAGAGTGCTCAGGTGAGCAGGCCTCCGTTCTCGCTGGTAATATCTATAATTTATCTCGTTCAATCAAGTATTCACTAGGTCGTGGTGTTGGAACAGGTCTGGTTACCTCAGGTTATCATACATGTCCATTGTGCAGGCCACAGTTAGACTCCCGAAGGTCACGAACCATGAAGAAGATGGTATATCAAGGACACGCTGCTTTCTTGCCGGAGGATCATGAACTCAAGGAAGGTTTCCTTGGACGACCTCCAACACGTTGTCAAAGAGATCGTGCAAGAGCTCCAGAACACCGGGTTCAAGGTACAGCAAGAAATGAGGCTAACAAGAAAAGATCTCAAATAATTGAAGCCAAAGGTCACTGCCGTGTTTGAGAGCTCTTCAAAACCAATCAAAATAAGTCAACGATTGACACTCTTCCAAGATAGAGCATTCACCACTCTTCCAAGATAGAGCATTCACTGCAATTTGTAAAGCTTTTACAGCTAGATCAACAGAAATTCAGTGAAGATGATGACGACAGCATGTGCAGAGATCTCGACGGTATATTGTGAATCTATGATGAGATGACAATGACGATTGAGGATTATGGGACCGCAGTGGCCTCAGAAACCTCTTTGCCAAATTTCTCTTCTTCAGCAGCTCCAGATTTCAATCACCCAATCATCAGGTTCAGCAGCTCTGAGTTCACGCACTAATTCCTGCTTAAGATGCTGATGCTATTTCTGATCCTGATCATTTAATACTTGAGCCTTGCTTGGCAACAAAAGAGAAGCCATCATTGCAGGACTTGAAGGTCTCCACCACTCAGGAACATCAGGAGGGCTCTGATCTCTTTGTCTGTGTGAATTAAACCTTGAGAAGAGACAACTGGAATTGCTATTGTTCCATCAGCCAAGCCAGGTGAAGTATCTCTTAAGAGAGCAGGATCTATGCCTGTTGGACGTTGTCATCGGAATTCTTTAGCATTGCGGTTGCCTCCTTAACCTCTCGTCCCATGGCTTAGACTGACACTTTACCACTGATGAGAAAATGCATATGGGCTGAACAGGTGGAAGCCAGTTGTATACTTTGATTTAATTAAAGACTTTGCCTAACTACAGGAACTGTACAGTATGCTGAGCATATGAGGGTATTTTACGGGATTACATCGACAGAGGAAAGGACCAAGCCACAGTAGATCGAAATAATTCTTGCCCGCTGTATCCCAAATTTGAAGCTTGACTAGCTTGATGTCTATGGTAATCATGCGAGCTCCAAATTCGACACCGATGGTAATATCATGGACAGGCTGGAAACGCTTATCTGTGAACTGCATAAGGTGGTATTTATGGAGTGCTGAATCAGAAAAGAGGTCATGTGTTTGAGGAAATTCAGAGGCCAGGTACACCTCTCTTCAATATTAAGGCGTATCTTCCTGTCATTGAGTCCTTTGGGTTCTCTAGTACTCTGCGAGCAGCTGATGGCCAGATTATTCCCATAGCCCGTTGCGTTATGTATGCTTCCCAGCTAACTGCAAAGCCAAGGCTTCTGGAGCCAGTGTATCTTGTGGAAATTCAAGCTCCTGAGCAGTATTCCTCCAAACGACTGTCATGGGATGAAGCTATAGGCAAAAAGCTGTCCGTCTGTCGCCGCTTATGGCGGAAGCGTACCAAAGAAATATTACAACTGAAGACAAAATGCAATGTCTCTCAGGTATCGTAACTTCAGATTGGTGTTGCAGAGTACACGAACTGATGGATTTGAAAGAAGGCGACATCCATCCAATCGGACCTTTAGAAGCCTTAAACATCCTTTGGCCAATGCAATGATACCAGAGTCTGAGACATGCTCGCAATAGCTTAGCGATATGTAACGAAGCAATGGAACGAAGTGAAGTGGCGAGATCCACAGAGAGAAGTGTGCCTCCCTCCCTAACTGTCGATGGCGGCCCTGA
The DNA here is from genome assembly GCF_053477565.2 of Lygodium microphyllum. Lineage (NCBI taxonomy): Eukaryota > Viridiplantae > Streptophyta > Polypodiopsida > Schizaeales > Lygodiaceae > Lygodium > Lygodium microphyllum. The sequence goes on along the minus strand of NW_028229547.1, from coordinate 29,628 downwards.
CTTTATGGTGGTACTCCCCAAATTGATCAATCTCCCCTTCACTCTTCTCTATTTCGTCTTCTCCTTCTGTCCAGGATCAACCCTCCTCGTGACGTCAACCTCATGCAGCCTCTGCTTGGCGATGGCCTCGTATTCGCTCACGTTCACCACCATCTCTCTGTCTTTGCTAGCCATCCTCTCTTCTTCATCAACGATAGCAATCTGCAAACCCACACTCTGCATCCCAAAAACGAATCTTCCGTGCTGCGCTAAGTTATTTCTCCCCTTCTGAACCTCTCCTGGTCGATCTTGTCTTGCCCGACGCTAAAGGTAGCCACCCATTTCGAGCTCGGGGAGGTCCTGGATTTGCTGAGCTTTTTTCCCTCCCTTTCGCCATTCGAATCCTCCTTTTCCCCCAATTAGTCTCCTTTTTTCCTTCCTCTTTTCCCTCTGATCCCTGCCTTTCGAAAATCCTCCCTCTATCTTTAGCTTCCTATCTTTCAATTTGTGAATTCCTCTTTTGACGCATAGTGACCAACCATACAAACAGCCTCGTTTGGACAGTATATCATAGTCTCAACAAAATCAGGGACCTTATCACTGGAGTCCTGATTACAATCTGGATCTGTGAAGGACTCATTGTAAGCTTGCCCCAAGTCTCGGATGCTCCCACGAACAGGACGGTCTACAAAGGGTAGGATAAGTTTTCCTTCCTAGTACAAGCATCGTGTGTACAATACATTTAAGGGAATATATACATACATTGGATGTAGTTTATTAAAATGCACCACACAAACAATAAATCACACGCAGAAATTAACACAAATGCACAACAAAAAAAAAAATGGAGGTGTATACGGCTCGGATGCGCAGCATCACGACAACGTATGAATGCCGCAAGCTGGTATACGCTGAAAATGGTCCACACGGAATCACATCCAAATGGAATGCATTGGTTCTCAGTTTTTTACGAGTTGCCATATTGGACCCACTTACAGGTCAACCACTTGTTGGATCCCATGCATATTTTTAAGAATATGGGTAGCTTATTATGAGACCACATCACAGGAAAGAGAGACACTATAGGGGCACGAATGGATTTGAAGGAGGTAGGTAAGATGGAGACGCTTTGGCCCCGCAGTCGAGTGCTGATGGTTGCGTGCAGCTTCCTCGTGCTCCTTGGGTTTTGTCCACTAAAGAAGAGCGCATTGTGAAGTAAGTAATGAAGTCTATCTGCACTCCGACGGGTATGATATGTTCTCTCAAGTCCTCATTTTCTAAAGACGACCAATTATCAGGGCTAAAATCCCATGACTGACATAAGATATGTCAGGTTTGTACTACGAATGGATTGTAATTAGCGTGGGAATTTTGCTATTTAGAATGTAGCCATTATTCATAATGCTTTCTCATTTGTGGCAGTTTGTACTACCGATCGCGATCGGAGGATGTCTTACTCCAGAAATACGCGGGGCCATTTACAAGTTGTCAACTTTGGTGCAATGGATCTCACAGAAGGAGATTAAGACATCCTCTATTGAAGCCGCGAGGTGGGGAGCAGTGGAGATGGTCTATCTCTTTGAGAAATACCTGCCCACCAGCATGCTCACGATACAAATCCACCTTCTTGTGCATCTTGTGGATGAAGTGGAGATTGCTGGATCTGTCCATACACGATGGATGTTCTTCTTAGAGCGCTTCATGAAAACCATGAAAGGCTTTGTGCGACAACAAGCTCGGCCAAAAGGTAGCATGGCCTAAGGTTGGTTGGTGTCTGAGGCGCTAGTGCATATTTCACAATGGCTACCAATGGTGGAATCAGACAATGAAATGCTATGGTCACTGAAAGACGATGATAGACTGACTAGAGATGTGGTGGTTGGAAATGGGGTAGAAAAAAGAATGGATGCCTCAATGGAAGAGAAAGTGAATCGCTTTTGTATGTTGCACCATGCCTTTATGGAGACGTGGCTCGCCAAGTTCCAGATCGCTAGGCAAGATCGTGAGGAAGCATGCGCTGAATTCCGACGTAGTACACATCATTGACCGATTCGATATCCCGAAGGCATGGAGGAGATGCTGCGGTTTATGTCAACGCAATGGTTGCATGGAGCTTTGACCGCAGCGTCTCGCGAAGGGACAGAGGTTTCAATGGAGGAGTGGGAATTCTCGAGGGGATGTAGTCCATAGGTGATGAGGGGTTTAGAATCTGTCATATCTAAATTTTATATGTGACATCTAATTTGAGTGTTTCAATGTACAATACAAAATATATAGTGCAGCGTGGTCACGCGGACAGCATTTTCACGTGGAGCGTATTGACAAAATGCGCTCCACAATGGACTGTGGTATCATGGCAAGGTTCGAGCAAGAGAGTCGGCGACAAGCAACGAATCCAAACACGATTGTGAATGAGATGGAGTATTTTGGAAACTTGCCAAGTGTTGTTACAGTGGATTACTGTAGCTTCTTCATGATACTATTAGATGTGCAGTGGTTCAAAGTGGTACTTGGAGGATCTGGAGCAACAGTTCGACGAGGTCCATCTGGATTTCTCGAAATAGATTCTGAAAAAAAATGGGCAAATTTGCGCGACACCTTTGTGTTGTTGGCCCATTGTGAGCAGGTGCATGGACTTATTTGCTTGCTAATTGTATTATGACATGGTTTATGTCACAATGGTTTGAACTCTCTTGTACATGTTTGCAAACAGTTAATCTTCTATCCAAACCCCCGACAACCTCGAGGGTGGTATGTTATACCTTCAACTCCCCGAAGTGCGAGAGTATATGATCAAAGCGATGTTCCGAGCATAGATAAAGATAATATGCAAATAGAGGGGTCGATATTGCAAGGGGTGGAGGCCGTCGAAAGCTTGGAGCCAGCATCGGCTAACAATGATGAAAATACAGGAGTCCAAGAATTCTTTGAGAACGAGGCGGACTCATTCTTTTGTGGTGACATGTCTATCGACCTTCCAATGTATGCGGAGTTGTGTCAGGAGATTAACATGGGACCATAGGATACTTCATACTTGGAGCATCCACTTACTCAATTTGTTGACCAATCGCTTATAAGGGTACATAAGATATACATCTTAAGTGAGATTTTCTTTAAATGATTTATATTACTGTGCTTTGTATGATTTAAATTGATTATTCTAACATCATTTTTTATCTGTGCAGGTGACATTTTCAAGATGAGTCGAGGGATGAGCGATGAGGAGTTACAGGACATCTTCGCACACATGTCTCCAGATCAGATCGCCAGATTCAGAGAGATGGCAGACCAGGAGCTATCTCGATCTTCGTCAAGGCGCTCTGCTAGATCTGCTTCAGCGCGATCAGATGCTTCGGCTTCGAGCAGACAATCTCGACGCTCACGACTTGGGCCAGAGGGAGGGAGTGCATCAGGATCATGGGGATGCTACAAAGATACAAAGGCAGTGAGCCCGCAGTCGACATGGGATACAGGTGTGACTCCTCACTCTCGTGACTCAGGTGGATGCTGTGGAGACACGGACGCGGTGTCTCCATCTCGTCGTTCAGCTGGAGCTGCGTCACCTCCAGGATTTTTCACACCTGTGGGGACGTCTACTCTAGTTACTCTAGCTTTTATGCAGCCGTCAGCCTCCGAGAGAGATTACCCCCGTTAGTACACCAGATGCCTAGGGGTCTCTTGGATATGCCCAGGAGCATGGACCCAGATGGGAGAGGACCCATCTTAGGCAAACTCCTAGGGGTTATGGATATCTAGTCGATAGTAGATTAGGAGCCATCATCATGAATGATGAGGGGAGGAGGGTGATGGCTCGCATGAGAGAGTTGTGCCAACAAGTTTTTCGGCACAACGTCTTGGATCATTGGAAGAACATACCGGAGGGGAGCAAGGACTACATAGTAGTAGCCTTGCACGAGGAGTTTCCGGTGCCAGCCATAGTAGATAGATTCTCTACGGGCTGGATGATGGATTGCATGCGTGCATACATATCCATAGACGATCCGATGCATGCAAGGCAATCAAGAGTGGGGGTGCAAAGCCCAAGTGGATAGATGCAGACAACTGGCGCCGACTAAGGGAGGAGGCTATAGATTCTCTAGGACGTTGAAGTCAACAACGCGAGGCGGCGAGGGCATGACTCGAGGCTGGAGTGGTCCATCATCTTGGGAGTGGCGGTCACAGGACATATTTGGAGGACTTTGTAAGTTTTTCTTTTGTTTTGCTTGTTTATTTTTTAAAAATATTCTTTGTACTGACAATCATGTTTCTAACATTTAGCATTTTGTTTTCTTTGCAGCACTCTATTACAAATCGCGATCCAACTAGCTTTGAGACTCGATATGCAAAGAGGCACGGTCTCAGGGCATTGATCGACCGATTGTATAGACATGGTGGCCTTGTAAGTTACTCATCTTTCTTGTCCGTAGTTACCATGAGATATTTGAATGTATTATTGTATGGTGGACTGATGTATTGTTTCTTTTTCTGCAAAGTCCGTTCGATGCTCCTTTGCGGCGGAACGAGCTTTCGGGGGACGAGGATACGTAGCTCACCCTTGGATCCCTGGAGCTCACACACCTTTATTTTTGAGTTGCGTGATCTATGTAGAAGTTTTCTATGTATTAGTGATATCCTGTCATGATTGTACCAATTGCTTTTTATGCGATCATGTATTTATTTTATATATCAATTTTATGATTTCAGTATACATTTTTTTTTTGCAAGCTCATTGTACACAGTAGTGCAGAAACTATTCCACCAAAAAAAAAATTCACTGTTACGGTTGCTATTAGTGTCGTAAATTTTACTGCTCGCGTCGCTATTAGCGTCGTTATGCATGTCGCAAACCGTCGCTATAAGCGTGGTATTGGCATCGCTGATAAACCGTCGCTATAACGTTATGCACGTCACAAACCGTCGCTATAAGCGTTGGTATTGGCTATATAGTGACGGTTTGCGACATGTATAACGACGCTAATAGCGACGCCAATATCGCCTGTTCTATGGCGTCGCCAATAATGATGCTTTTTGTGATGACAGGGGGCAAATTTTGTTGCTTGCATTTTCGTCTCTTTAAACGTCGGTATAAGGCCTATATCTTATAGTGAATCACCCGCTATGAAATCACCCATGTACACACTAAATTAACAAAACGCGCGAAAAGGATAGGCGTCCCCATCGACTTCTCGCACAAAGAATCCACTTTGTGTATGAGCCCCGGTAATAAAAGTTTACAGAATCCACCATAACACCTCACGGAATCCATCGTAGCACGGAATCCACCGTGTAAAATGCCTCCTGGCATCATACCCCCGGGGTGGGATAGCAATTGTCCTCAATTGCTATTAGCTCAATGTGGAGCTAACAGAGTGGGAAAAGCATTTAAGTCTCTATCTTGCATCCATTGGGCTTCTTCAATAGGATGGTTTTTAAACTTGACAAATATCTAGAATATCTATGGCCAATTCTAGTGGTCATAAAGTCTGTATCTATAATAGCTTCAGGCTCAAGGATTTTAGTCTCTTCATCTAACAAAGGTGGGTTTTCATAGACATGATGTACAGGTAATTGGTCTCTAAAATGTCATAATAAACTAATATGAAAGGTGTTATGAATTTTCCAATGTGGTGGTAGTTCTAGTTTAAATGCTAATGATCTTGAATGGTCCATAGAATCTAGGTGCTAATTTCACAACTGGGTGTTTATCTACACTTTGTAATCTACGTTTTTCTATACGTAACCAAACATAATCATCAACTTTAAAATTCATGGCCTGTCTTTTCTTATTGGCTTGTTTTGTATATGATTGCTGGGCTTTGGCAATCATATCTTTAACTTCATCAAAAACAGTAGCGTGTATGTTAGCAATATCATCAACAATCTGAATTTTATTTGATAAATATGCAACAGGTATAGGCAATCTATAACCATAAATACTTCACATGGTGCTTTCTTTGTAGTTGTGTGTGGTGTATTGTTATATGCAAACTGAAGTAAATGTAGATGTGTATCCCATGTGTGTGGTTTAGAAATAGTGTAAGCACGTAAAAGATCTAAAATAGTACTCTTAGTAGCTTCTGTTTGACCATTAGTTTCAGGATGAAATACAGATGAAAAATCTATCTTTGTTCCTAAGTTAGCAAACAAAGTAATCCAAAAATTATTACAGAATCTAGAATCAGGATCAGAAATAATAATTTTTGGTAAACCATGATTAGTAAACACAGTTTTCAAAAACAATTGAGCTGCTTGAGATGCACTTAGAGTTTTCTTGCATTGAATGAAATATGCTTGTTTACTAAACTTGTCTACAATAGTCCAAATCATATCATGGTTAGCTTTAGTGTTAGGTAAACCAGTAATAAAATCCATAGAAATCTGTTCCCATGGTTGTGATGGAATAGATAAAGGCATCAGTAAACCATACTGCTTAACATGGTGTCTCTTAACTCGTTGACAAACTAAACATTCAGAAACAAAGTTAGATACATCAGTATCCATATGTGGCCAATAAAAATCTTCAATCAATGTACGCAAAGTAGATATAATACCTCTATGGCCTTGATATGGAGGACAATGAATCTCATTCAAAACAAAAGATCTAAATGGAACTGTAACACATAATCTCTTTTCATAAAACATGAATCCATTATTGAATCAATAGGAATCTCGTTATTGACAACTAATTTATTCCAATCAACACCATATTGGGGAATATGGAAAATTCCCATAAGTTTGGGACACGTGGTCAAATCTTTGGATTTGTCATAACTTGAACACTATAACTCCAAATCGAGCGCTCTACAGCTCAATAGATTCCATTTTTCAAGTGCTTTCAAATGATAGGTCACATCATATAGTTCTTAGGAACTTATAAGCATGTTATCCATGTGTCACCTTTTTAGTACTCAAAAAATGGAAATTGGGAGATTCCCAAACTCACTAATATTGTGTTAATCAGCATGAAAAGTAATATCTTGATGGTAAGTATGTTTCATAGGGATAAGGGAATCAAATGATATCACAGAAATATTATGAATTGTCGGTCTTCTACTTAAAGCATCAGCTACTACATTCTCTTTTCCTGGTTGATATTATATAAGGGGATGAAAACTCTGAATGAAAGCTGCCCATTTGATATGTCGGTCAGATATTTGTGGTTGACTAAGGAGATGTCTAATACTTTGTTAGTCAGTCTTAATCATAAATTCAGAACCCATTAAGTAATGTTTCCATTGATGTAAGGCTTATACTACAACTAGCAATTCTTTATCATATGTAGAATATTTAAGTTCAGATGGTTTCAGTTTACAGCTAAGTAGGCTATGGGATGATTATCTTGCATAAGTATGGCTCTTATTCCAGATCCACTAGCATCAGTACTAAAAAGAATGGTCTATTGAAATCAGGTAGTTGTAATACGGGAGCATGGGTTAATGCATGTTTTAATAAACCAAAAGATTTTTGTTGATTATCAGTAGAGTAAATCAGGTAAGACGTAACTCTAGGTCATCGTTCTCGTTATTCTTTTTGATGATGATGATCATTCCGCTGTTCCTCGAGATTTTTGAGAAAAGTTCCTGGCTAACCGGGACCACCCAACCGTAGGACGGACCCATGGCCCATCCTCCGCACTTTCCTCGGTTTGTTTTAGTTATGTAATTATCTAACACATTAATTTGACATATAACAATCAGCTTCTTTAATTAATCTTGTTAAGCACTGGTTCCTTTACGTAATCTTATCACATGACATATAAAAACAATATCAAGCAAGTTCTTTTAACATCTCATCATTTTATCTTTGAATTACAAGAAGTTCTGCCCGTAGGCTTGTCCATAATCTGCCCGAAGGCTAAACAGTAATCTCCAGGGATCACTGTTCCAAGCTTCCGCCCGTTAACTAGTATGCGGGCCTCGAGATCCAATCCCGAGTCACGTTAGCCTCTTGTGCAGGACCCGGAAGGCGAGGAATTTACGGCCAGAGCCCCCCCTGGCACCCAAGCGTCCTCCTACTCCAAGTAGAGCTTAACGGAAAGACCTCTCGTGGCGGGTTCGGTCCACGTTCCCGGCGCGGTCAACAACCCCGTTGGTTAGGATTAGGCAGGCAGTCGGGGGTAACTGAAGCTGCCTCTCCCTTCAGGCCTTTAACCTGAAGTATAGGTACTCTTTTTTTAATTTGTAATTCATAATTCAAACAGAGCCCTAAAAATCTCTAGCAAGCAAAAACATTTCCATTAATCAACCCAGTTGTATGGCAAACTGCTAAGGAAGTGTTCTTTCCTTTTTTTCCTTGTGAATCAATCACAAAATGATTTCATACATGTTGCGCAAGTCCTGCGATGGAATAATCTGTTTAGATTCTTTAAGTTGACGTATGTCAGGCCTAAGGTTTCTTCATTTAGGGACAAACCCTAGTTTCTTATCTTTATGAAATTATTGTCCTTACGGTAAGGAAAGTAGTCAAGTGTTAGGGTATGAATGTTTCTATGTTTAGATTGGTTCGGTTAGCTTGTGGAAGGTAATCTTACTTGTCTTGTCATGGTTTTACTATCCTTACAATTAACTTTCCCAATCAATACAGTTTAATTTGGCATATAGCATAATGCCAAGATGATACAAAGGTGACAATTTTGTTTTTTTAGTTATTTTAGTAGCCTTTTGGCTAACGATCTGCCTGTGTGATAACGTTTAGGTAACAAATTGCATTATGCCGAAATCGCTATAAGATCGATTAATTCTTTCAAAATAGATGAAATATTTTATAGGATTCTCCTTGATTTTGGTTCTTGAATACTTCAAAGAAGTAGCGGAATCGATCGATTCCTACTTTCCGTTTTCTTTAAAGATGAACTCATGCCAAATAACAACAGTTGTCTTGCTAAGATGTGCAACTAGCAAAGATAACTCCCTAGTAATTTTAAGCATTGAAAGAAACCTTTCATGAATTTAGCCATTTTACCATGATTCGTTGCGAAAAGAATAAGACTAATGGTGCAAGATATGATTTCTACACTTATAGTAAATGGTTAATCTTGCCTATAATTTTATAATGCTTGATGCAATTTGACGAAAGCTAATTTGTATACATTGTCATTCATAAGCTAACTCCTTTGTTTAAAAAAATAACTCGAATAAATATATCCTATCCTTAACAATTTTTCTTTGCATGATCGACTTAAAACCGAAATAACACCAAGAAGAAAAACTTGGCCACAAATTTTTCTTTTCCCTGTTACCGTCGCTATTTGCGTCGCAAATTTACTACTCGCGTTGCTATTTGCCTCGCTATGCGCATCGCAAACTCTATGGTTGCGTCGCTATTTGCATCGCTATATGCGTCGCAAATAAGACGCATATAGCGACGCAAATAGCGACACAACCAGAGAGTTTGCGACGCGCATAGCGAGGAAAATAGCAACGGAGTAGTAAATTTGCGACACAAATAGCGACGGTAACAAGGAAAAAAAAAATTTGTGGCAGGGCAGCCTGTGTGCTGTATGAGAGCCATACAAAATAGTTTCTACACTACTGCATACAAAGCGCTTGCAAACAAAAAGAATGTATACTGAAATCATAAAACTGATACATGAAATAAATACATGATCGCATAAAATGCGATTGGTACAATCATGAAAGGATATCACTAATACATAGAAAATATCTACATAGATCAAGTGACTCAAAAATAAAGGTATGTGAGCTCCAAGGATCCAAGGGCGAGCTAGAAATCCTCGTCCCTCGAAAGCTCGTCCCGCCACAAAGGAGCATCGAACGGATTCTGCAGAAAAAGAAACAACATATCAATCCACCATACAATAATGCATTCAAATATCTCATGGTAACTACGGACAAGAAAGATGAGTGACTTACAGGGCCGCCGCATCTATACAATCGGTCGATCAATGCATTGAGACCGTGCCTCTCTGCATATCGAGTCTCAAGGCCAGTCGGATCGCGATTTGTAATGGAGTGCTGCAAAGAAAACAAAATGCTAACTGTTAGAAACATGATTGTCAGTACAAAGAATATTTCAAAAAAACAAATAAGCAAAACAAAAGAGAAACTTACAAAGTCCTCCAAATATGTCCTATGGCCGCCACTCCCAAGATGATGCACCACTCCGGCCTCGAGTCATGCCCTCACCGCCTCTCGCTGCTGAGTCCAACGTCCTGGCGAATCTGTAGCCTCCTCCCTCAGTCGGTGCCAGTTGTCTACATCTAACCACTCGGGCTTTGCAGCCCCACTCTTGATTGCCTTGCGTGCGTCGGATCGTCTATGTGACATGTATACATGCATGTAATCCATCATCCAGCCCATAGAGAATCTATCTACTCAGGCTGGCACCGGAAACTCCTCGTGCAAGGATGCTACTATGTAGTCCTTGCTCCCCTCCGGTATGTTCTTCCAATGATCTAGGACGTTGTGCCGAAAAACTTGTTGGCACAACTCTCTCATGCGAGCCATCACCCTCCTCCCCTCATCATTCATGATGATGGCTCGTGACCTACTATCAACTAGGTATCCATAACCCCTAGGAGTCTGCCTAAGATGGGTCCTCTCCCATCTCCGTCCACGCTCCTGGGCATATCCAGGAGACCCCTGTACATCCGGTGTATATGCACTAACGCCTCTAACACCAACCAACCTTCCACCATGCTACCTTCTGGACGAGCTCGTTGTCGCACAAAGCCTTTCGGGGTTTTCATGAAGCGCTTCAGGAAGAACATCCATCACGTATGGACAGGTCCAGCAATCTCCACTTCGTCCACAAGATGCACAAGAAGGTGAACTTATATCGTGAGCATGCTAGTGGGCAGGTATTTCTCAAAGAGACAGACCGTCTCCACTTCTCCCCGCCTTGCGGATTTAATAGAGGATGCCTTAATCTCTTTCTGTGAGATCCATTGCACCAAAGTCGACAACTTGTAAATGGCCCCGCGAATTTCTAGAGTAAGGCATCCTGCGATCGCGATCGGTAGGACAAACTGCCACAAATGAGAAAGCATTATGAATAATGGCCACTTTTCAAATTGCAAAATGCCCTCCCTCTCCCTCTCCCTCTCCCTCTCTTTCTCTTTCTCTCCCTCTCTCTCCCTCTCCCTCTCTTTCTCTTTCATTTCCTCTCCTAAACAAGAAAAAGAGAGTGATTTAAACATTAAACAAGCAAAAGAAAGAGAGAGGGAGACTCACCGATGAGATATGGCGAGCGTGGGGCGGCTCCTCTTTGCGATGAAGGCTCCTCCTCTCTTTTGCGAACAACGGCGGCGGCGGCGGCGGCAAGTCTTCTTCCTCTCCTTCTCTCACGACGGTCGCTCTCTCCCTCGCTCTTGCTCTCAAAACTCACAATGGAGCAAATGCGAAATGAAAACCGCGCTCGGTTTCGGCCGCTTTTTTTCCCTGCGGCCCGTCGCTATTTGCATCGCTATATGCGTCGCATTTGCGACGCAAATAGCAACGCCAATAGCGATGCCGCTATCCACCGTTGCTAATCAGTGTTGCTACTAGCTCAAATCCTTGTAGTGAATGTGGAGTTAGCATACCTGGCAAAGTATCTAAAGGAGTAGTAATGTCATCATCATCTTCTGTAAAGTCAGGCATTTTCTCACGTTCTTCATCTTCCATTGCTCCAAGATAATTGATATGGACAGGTGGTTTCGTCGATTGACAATTGGCTGCTAGATGTCCAAGTTGATGGCACTTGTAACAAACTATAGGTTTGGCTTTAGATACATTGTTGGCAATGGCAAGAAGTCTAGGAATATTGGAATTTAGCTGTGAATATGGCTTAGTGTTTGGATTGGTATTTGATGGCAAAGCAGGTGGTCGTGTCCAAGACTTACGAAAGGAAGATGGAAGAAAACGACTTTGATTGAATCTTCTAACATTTGAATTGAATTGCTTGGAACCATAGTTACCATTTGCTTGAAATTGTTGTGGGCGCTTGTCTCTTCCTCGAATCTTATCTTCAGTGTCATGAGCCAAGGAAATTGCATGTTCAAGGGTTGTAGGCTTGAACATATTGACTTCAGCGTAGTAATGTCCAAGTAAACCAGACATAAACTTGCGTTTGTGAGTCGCTTCAAGTACATCTTCAAGCATGCGGAGTTGCAGTAGGGCATTCCAAAAATGTTCAGTGTATTGGAAAATAGGCTCACGATCTCTTTCTTGAAGAAGATCCTATTGCTTTATGGATTTTTCATGGAATTGGGGAGGAAGGAAATTCTGCAAAAACTTCTTTTGGAAACTGTCCCAGGTAGTGGAACAATCAATGCTCTTACGAACCATGGTCCACCATAGAGATGCTCGATCGACTAAATGATTAGTGATACATTTAATTTTGTCTTTTTCTGCATATGTCTCTTCATGAAAGTAATCATCAAACTGATTGATAAATGCAAGTACAATCTTTCCATCTCGAAATCCATTGAAAGTACGAAATTTGAAGTTTCTTTTACTTATCTTTGTTTCTTTGCGGATGGATTGAGCTTCGAGTGTCGCATCGATGATACATTGGATAAGATCTTTGGGTTGCAGTTCATCTTTGTTAGTGGTAAATCGTTGCAAATTGGCCATTTGAGTTTGTAAAGCTTGTCACGCTCTTCGTTCTTCATCAAACTGCATCATAATTAAATCCAATTTTTGTTCCATTGTAGGTTCAAGAAGATCACCTTCAGCCATTAAATCGTCTATGTTTTGTTCCGTCATCCTGTAAAAATACAAAAGACCTCACACTCTCGAAATCTGATTAGCGGGATGAGCGTAGCTCAAAGTCAGGTATACAAGGCTTATAGATTTTTTCTTGGCTTATACGGTCTTTGTCTTTTGCAGTTGCGCGATTTGTAGTCTTCGTAAAAACTGTGTATGAACTTCTGCGTGTGCTAAAACTGGTTCAGCAAGTTTTCGTATGTGAACAGAGTCTTCCAGGGAGCAATTTTGTGGTTCTATGCTTTTGCACAGGAACAGCCTTTATGGGAGTAATTGAGATAAGTCGGTTTTGATCCTTTGTAACTTACAAGACTTGCAGGAGTATGAAGACTTGCAGAACTTGAGTGATTAAGCTTGTTTAAAGCTTAAGTGACTTAGGCTTAAGAAAGGACTTAAGCTGATCGACGAATTTTGAGAAGGGGGGGCCATTTTTTGCGCTGCCGATTCCGTTCAGAAGATATCGCGTTACTGATCGTCGATTTTGTGGGGCTTTAAGCTTTTAAATAAGCTTATTAAGCTTTTGACTTAAGCTTTTAATTTTTTGGTTATGGAGGAAAGCTTACAGTTCACTGTTACAAAACGACTTGTAGAAGGAGATGTTGACATGGTTCTCCGCCTCCTCAGGCCGATCCTTCAGAGGCTGTAGACAGAGGTTCTTGACCTCCAGGAATCTACCCGTATCGACCATTCGTGATGAAACTGATTGTAGATCTCGATCGTTCCAAGAACTCCGCCTTCGTGCAAGATGGGTAGCGATTGGAAGCTCTCGGTCTCAGCTTCGCTCTGATACCACTGGTACACAGATCGGATGCCGTAAGTACGCGTAGTGAGCATCAGAAGGTTCCCAAGAACAAAAGAACTCTACTTTTTGCACACAAATCAATGTAGAAAGCATACACGACATGAACAAGAGACCAATTGGGTGCAATCTCCCCCCATGCCTTGTGTGAGCGCTCCACAAAGCATGTATTTTATGTATTAATCATCTTCAAGCTCAAATAATAGCCCAAATTACAAAATAGCATGCTTTTGGCTTTTGAGTTTGCTTTAGTGCCAAATAGAAATAAAGCTAATGGGCGGGCACCCAATAAGTCAGGTAAACCCAATACAATGTCCAAATACAAATATCTAAATCATGCGCCCATGCACATACAAAAATAATAAATAAATATCCAACACCTTGATAAATAGGCACGACAAAATATAGGCGCCATGCCTAAGGTATGCGCCTATCAAAATATAGGTAATAACTCGAATACATGCTATCCTCCAATGCTTTCCACCGCCATTGTTGCTATCTCTATACATCAACTGAAGCATTCACAATCGTTAGTAAAATAATGCAATTAAACCGACAAAAGTGAATACCTAGAAGTCTTCAGCTACATAAATAAATCAATTGGTTAGAAATCAATCGTAACCTTAATTTATCACGAGTATGCACTCTAAACTCATAAACGTTTATTAATTTAATATGTATTTTGCAGAATCACCCGCTATGGAATCACCCATGTACACACTAAATTAACAAAACGCCCGAAAAGGATAGGTGTCCCCATCGACTTCTCGCACAAAGAATTCACTTTGTGTATGATCCCCGGTAATAAAAGTTTACAGAATCCACCGTAAAACCTCACGGAATCCACCGTGGCACGGAATCCACCGTGTAAAATGCCTCCTGGCATCAATCACATGATAGGTGTTACATTTGTATGATTCATTTCACAAGTACATGTAATCACACCTAATTGTCAAATGAGGCATAAGTGTATCATCATATGGCTCTATCTATGTTCTAACAGAAACCTATATGGTTGAACTTGAGATGTAGGCTAATTGCTTGTTTTAGATGTTGGTTCCATCTTGACATTCTCTCATTTAGCAATGATGGTTAATAAGCCTTGAGAAGAAAATTGTTTTTCAATTGCTTAAGGTCCAACTAGTGTCTTGTTGCTTGGTTCCATATGTCCTCACATTTTGTTATTCATTTTTTCAACATTCTATAAGCTACTTGAATTTGTTATGGCTCAACATGGGGTAGGAAACAACTAAACCACAGAGAATCTAGCCACCACCAGGGAAGTGTAAGATTTGGATGTGCTAATGGGGACAAGAAATGAGAATACTTAAAAACCATGCCTGCCATATATTTTTAGAATGGTAGGAGCAGCCCTTTATAAGAACTTTGACTTTGCTAAATGTCATGGTGATTGAATTGAGTCCTTTCCATCTGAAGGTGCCCTGAACTTTGAATTGAGAAGAGCTATGGTGTAGCAAAATAGTATAGTTCTCTTCAAGGTAAAGGAAAGTCCTTATCACTCACTTGGCAGCCATTCTATTGGCTATCTCATTAAGATATGGAATACCAAGACCTTCATATTTTTTTGATAGGGTGTATGTGTTCCATGAAACTCTTGATAATTTGAACATTTCACTATCTCTAGATAAAATAAAGTTCCTTCAACAGTTCTCATGTTGCTTTACCCTTGGAGAGCATATGGTTTATAGCAAGATTGAAAGTAAAGAGTAGCTGGAATGACTATAATATATTTTCTACCTATACTAAATTAAACTTTAGCCCTTTTTTCCTTTTGAAATTTCCATTACTCAATAAATCCCATCATTTTTTTTAGGAAATTCCAAACCCCAACTCCATGAAAGTTATTTACTCAAAAAATCTATTTATATGTTAGGGAATAAAAATTATTATTTCTCATAAAAATCAATAGAAAAACTAGCCAAAAGATAGAATGTTTAAGTAGAATCATGTGAACTCTATTAATTCCATAAAGATCTAGGAAAAACTTATCAATTTTGACATATCCTTTGAGAAAATGGCAAGTTTTGTCATAAATTCACTTGAGCTTGATGTAATGTACCAAGTTGAGAAAGAAAAGAGTAAATTTTGACAAAAACTTGATGTAATGCATTAAAAATGTGTGTAAAATGTGCAAGTTTTTGGAAAATCCAATGTACTACATCCAAAGTAGGACAAATGGGATACAAAAGTGAGATATACGCAAAATCCTATTACTCTATTTGATCGAACATCACACAAAGGTTGCCATCATGCTGGCCTTCTTGCAATTATTAGGCTTCAATCCGTACATCTTTGGTGTTAACCATTGATATTTCTCTAATCAATATTATTGTGGTTTCAAGGCATAAATACACTTCTGACATAGCAAGTCAATGATTTTTACTACAGAGTGTCATTGGCACCATTCAATCTTTGAAATTTTTGTATTGTTTTGAGCTAAGTTTGTTAAGCTTAAAATCAATGAAAAAATTCTTCAAAATTTTAGAAAAATGAATGAAAATGAAATTTGCCATCTTTGTCGATAGTCATTGACCCCTCCATTCATTGTCGCCAAAATAATTGTCCATAATAAACCACATCAATGAAATGGATATTCAAATACATGAGAGAGAGAGAGAGAGAGAGAGAGAGAGAGACTGTGTGTGTGTGTGTGTTTGTGTGCACACATATGAGCATTATCATGGACTTAAGGTCATCTCTCTACTAAATTTTCATTCTCATAAAGTTGACATCTATAGATCATTCAATGATTCTAGAGGAATGAGTCATTGTTGAGTAGTAGTTGTACATTGCAAAAATGTGACTAAACTAGGCATTTAGGAAGTGCTAATTCACTATATGTTTTATAATATACTAAAAAATATCTAAAAACATATAGATTAAGCATTTAACTAAAAGTAATGATAATGAAGGCCATATTTTCATAAAGTAAATATATTTTTGAGCACAACACATTAAAGGCACTTAAAATTAGCTTCCATTTTGAAACAATTAAAGCTTGATTTTATAATAAAGGTAGTATTTTGAGGATCTTGATTTTCAAAAACATATGATTTTTACCACTTGCATTGATTCAGAATTTGGCCATTCTTAAGGGGATGCTTGACAATATTCTAGTTATTTCTCTACATATTGATACTAACAAAGAGGTTTGCAATTGCCTATGTGGCCTAATATGTGAAAAAGAAATTGAGAAAAATGAGCAACATTCATGTGAGGATGATCAACCTCACCTTGATCTCAATCAATCATATACACATCACGAGGACCGTCATGTAATAACCTTACACAAGGTTAATGGTACACCGCCATTGGATTGTCTTTTCCTGCCATGTCATCATCAACTTGATAGGTTGCTTTTTCATTATCATGTCGATGAAACCATTACATCTTCACCTATTGCATGATCATCCACCTCGAAAGTAATGTTTGCATCCACAAGACTCACACGTCAATCTTGGAAGAGCAGCAAAGCTCACATTATGATCCATTAAGCTCGAGCAAAGCACACTCAATGATCCACCTAGCCAATGGCTATATAAGCTAGAGAGAAAGAGAGAGAGAGAGAGGAGTGGAAGGGATAGTAAACATTGTTTTAATAGGCTAATTAAGGAAGTTGAGTTTGACATGTCTAGTTAAAACATACTAGGTTAATGAAAGAAATAAAGAAAACCCTTGAGGAAAGCTCGTGGCTAAATCCCTGATGGGTCTTGCCAAAGTAGGGTTGTCTTGATTTTCTTAGATGCTTCCATTACAATTCAAGTATTAAATTAGGAAATTCTAAGAAGGATCGAATGTTGACTATCCTAGAGTGTCAAACCAAAACAGTACCCTTTTAGGGTGCTTGAGTGAGACTTTACTGTATGGTTAGAGGGATCGAAACCACACATTTCTCCCCCTCATTTCTCACTCTCTTTGAACCAAGTACAATAATGGTTCGCTTCAATCTATAGGATGGTAGTAATGCAGTCACCTTAGAAGCTAATACTAAAAGGTTAATAAGAGACCATAGCATTTAAATTATGTTATTGTTTCTCATGTCAATCCTTATGGGGTTACAAGCGAGCTTCATGTGTGAGGTCGATGTAAGTAGTTTAAGATTACAAATGTCCAATTATTCTAACGAGTTGTGAGTGATAGTATTCTTGATTACTTTTTGATGAGCTACTAAAATACAGGCTATTCATGTTTCTTTAGGTAGGCATGTTACACGTGGTATCAAAGTGGAGAAGAAATCTTAGTATGAGTTTAGATGTTGTTACAAATTGTTAACATTAAATAAAAGCCAGGTAAAAATAACATTTTTATGCCACCAAAATGAATTTGGGACAAAATAATGAAGTGTGGCAAAGATTCTTAGTATTTTAGACTATGTTCAGGTCAGCCATGGAGTCTTTGAACTTCAATAGGAGAGATTGACTCACACTTATTTTGGATTGAATTTATAGCTCATATTCATTATATGATGGAAGACATTGGCGTGAAAGTCACTAGATGCCCGCCTGCATATATTACATTATCAATGGGGTGATCTTCTTGCTCTCATCCAAAAAAAAACTAAATTTAGTTCAGTGGATGGAAATTCCTAAGGTTATCTACTTATTTATTTTTGAAGTATCTAAATCAAACCCTACCCTCCATATAGGTGGATGAAAAATTAAAAAAAACCACTATGTTTTTGAGCAAGTGATCCGAGTTATTTCAGTTGATAGAGTTGCTATCCCAAGCCACTTGTACTATGAAAATTATTGTAAAGAATGCTACATAGACTTTCTTTCCAAATATAGAACCCTAGAAGTTTATGTTGAGTCTCCTTGCAATCATATTATTAATGTATCAAACTTCCAGGGGTAGATCTTCATAATAGAATACTCTCATGACGTAATGCCTTTGGCTACTGAAAATAATTTTCAAAAGATATGGTTTTCTCTTCTAACACGTACAAAAAGTAGTCCTTAAAGGAAATCTTAAGTTATTGTAAAAGATGGGTAATCTTCATGAGCATATTAAACTAGCTCATTATGTATTGAAGACTAGGATATTACAACCATTATTGATCCTATCAAACTGCAAGAGAAGAAATCTCTTCACAAGAAAATCAAACCTTTGAAATTCTATGGTAAAGAGAAGGATGTGAAAATAGACATAGAAGCTTAGTCTTTAAAAGAATATTTCTAAGCAACAAGGACAAGTACCCAAAACCAAGCCATGATGGCCAAACTAAAGCTAACAGGGGAAGCACCTCTCCTATGGAAACAATGGTATAGAGATATTGGAGTCTTGAAAATTGTTGCTACATGGAAAGTCATAAAAGAAGCTATGTATGGGAGGTATGTTTCGCCTTCCTATCGCACCTTGAAGATGAATGAGTTCTTAGACCTTCCCTAGCTAGGGTTGAGCCTAGAAGCATTACTTCTGATTTGTAACTCTTCAAAAGTATACTCCAGTTATGGATATCGAAAATAGATGCCATGTTTTTCTAAGGGTTCCTCCCTTGGAGACTCAATTGGACTCTATGTGATCCAAGGACCTTCAAGGTGCTTTCCTTAGAACTAAGCCTTTGATTGGTTTAAATAGAGGATGACATCCACATAATATCTTGAACATAAGTACCCCTCAATGTACTCCAAGGACAAAGAACCATGGGAAGAGATGCCACAAGCGCAATAGGTTAGGACACATTCTGAGAAGATGCCCTACTCACTAACATTTCTATTACAACAAACTTGGGCACATCTAAGCTAACTACCTTGAACTAGATCAACAAGATAAGAAATTGGTACAAAAGTGAAGCCATACAAGTTCAATATTTGGTGTACTATTAGAATCAAATAATTGTGAAGACCTAGAGCCCATTATACCCTCTAAAGATTAGTAGAACCCCTAGAACGATACAATATGCCTTATAATTATAATAAATCTTACGTTTCTAGTGAATTTAGCCACAAAGTATTACTATAATCCTATCTTGAATTCATGATATCCATTTCAAGTTGAATGCTTGTATTAGAGAAGAACAAAGAAAGCATGGTATGCTCTAACCCATAGGTCATATGATCAACTTACCATAGCGAAATAATAATCCTAATTTCTCTTAAGATAAGAATATTTGGATTCCTCTAAGGGGAAAAGAATGTAGTAACCTTACAAAGGTTAATGATGTATCATTATCAGATTGTCTCTCCCCACTACCACATCATCATCTTGACAGATTACTCTATCATCACGATGTTGATGAGTGTTGTGCCATCACGTATGTCATGTTCATCCACATTGAAAGAAGTGTTCACATCCATGAAGCTTGCACATCGACATCAGAAGCAGCAAAGATTCCAAGACGATCCATTAAACTCCAATAAAGTGTGCTCAATGATCCAACTAACCAATGGCTATACAATCGTTTGAGGCTTAAGGCACTACTCAAAAAAATGAGTGAGAGAGAGAGAGAGAGAGAGAGAAAGATTTAGTGACAAATAGAATAAGGGAGAAAAATCACATATTGTGATTCAGTACAAGATATAGGCCTTATACCGACGTTTAAAGTGACAAAAATGCAAATAACAAAATTTTCCCCCGTCGTTGCAAAAAGCGTCGTTATTGGCGACTCTGTAGAACAGTCGGTATCACCGTCGCTATTAGCATCAGTATACCGACGCCAACATCGCTATCAGTGTCGGTATTGCCGTCGATATTAGCGTCGCAAGTATCGATGCCAATACCAATGCTGATAGAGATGGTTTGCAACATAAATAACGACGCTGATACCAATGCCAATACCAACGATGATAGCGACGGTTTGCGACATAAATAATGACGTCAATAACGACGTGAGCAGTAAAATTTGCGATGCTAATAGCGATGGTAACAGAGGAAAAAAAAATTGTGGCATGGAAGCAAGCTGCCCTGCCACATATAGCACTATGTGCTTTATGAGAGCCATACAAAATAGTTTCTGCACTACTGTATACAATGCACTTGCAAACAAAAACAATGTATACTGAAATCATAAAACTGATACATGAAATAAATACACGATCGCATAAGAAGCGACTGGTACAATCATGACAGGATATCACTAATACATAGAAAATGTCTACATAGATCACTCAAAAATAAAGGTGTGTGAGCTCCAGGGATCCAAGGGCGAGCTACGTATCCTTGTCCCCTGAAAGCTCGTCCCGCCGCAAAGGAGTATCGAACGGACTCTGCAGAAAAAGAAACAACACATCAGTCCACCATACAATAATGCATTCAAATATCTCATGGTAACTACGAACAAGAAAGATGAGTGACTTACAGGGCCGCCGCGTCTATACAATCGGTCGATCAATGCAGTGAGACCATGCCTCTCTGCATATCGAGTCTCAAGGCCAGTCGGATCGCGATTTGTAATGGAGTGCTACAAAGAAAACAAAATGCTAACTGTTAAAAACATGATTGTTGGTACAAAGAATATTTCAAAAAAGTAAACAAGCAAAACAAAAGAAAAACTTACAAAGTCCTCCAAATATGTCTTGTGGCCGCCACTCCCAAGATGATGGACCACTCCGGCCTTGAGTCGTGCCCTCGCCGCCTCGCGCTACCAACTCCAACATCCTAGAGAATCTGTAGCCTCCTCCCTCAGTCGGCGCCAGTCGTCTACATCTAACCACTCGGCCTTTGCAGCCCCACTCTTGATTACCTTGCGTGCGTTAGATCATCTATATGACATGTATGCATGCATGTAATCCATCATCCAGCACATAGAGAATCTATCTACTCAGGCTGGCACCGGAAACTCCTCGTGTAAGGATGCTACTATGTAGTCCTTGCTCCCCTCCGGTATGTTCTTCCAATGATCCAAGACATTGTGTCGAAAAACTTGTTAGCACAACTCTCTCATGCAAGCCATCACCCTCCTCCCCTCATCATTCATGATGATGGCTCCTGACCTACTATCGACTAGATATCCATCACCCCCTGGAGTCTGCCTAAGATGGGTCCTCTCCCATCTGCATCCATGCTCCTGGGCATATCCAAGAGACCCCTATGCATCCGATGTACTGACCGGGGTAATATCTCTCGGAGTGGCATCCACAGGGGTGCCACATGCTGACAGCTGAGAAAAAGCAGGAGTAACTGGAGTAGACGTCCCCACAAGTGTGACAAATCCCTGAGGTAACGCAGCTCAGCTGAACGATGAGACGGAGACACCACGTCTGTGTCTCCATATCATCCACCTGAGCCTAAGCCACGCTCCCTGGAAGGGCTATGAGAGCAAGGATTCGCACCTGTATCCCGTATTAACCACGGGCTCAGTGCCTCTGTATCTCTGCAGCATCCCCCTGATCCCAATGCACTCCCTCCCTCTAGCCCAAGTCATGAGCATCGAGCTCGTCTGCTCAAAGCCGAAGCATCTGATCGCGCTAAAGTAGATCTAGCAGAGCGCCCTGATGAAGACCGAGATAGCTCCTGGTCTACCATCTCTCTAAATCTCGTGATCTGGTCTGGAGACATGCGTGCCAAGATGTCCTGTAACTTCTCATCGCTGATCCCTCAACTCATCCTGAAAATGTCACCTGCACAGACAAAAAATGATGTTAGAATAATCAATTTAAATCATACAAAGCACAGTAATATAAATCATTTAAAAAAAATCTCACTTAAAATGCATATCTTATGTACCCTTATAAGCAATTGGTCAACAAATTGAGTAAGTGGATGCTCCAAGTATGAAGTATCCTATGGTCCTATGTTAATCTCCTGACACAACTCCGCATACACTGGAAGGTCGATAGACATGTCACCACAAAAGAATGAGTCCACCTCATTCTCAAAGAATTCGTGGACTCCTATATTTCCATCATTGTTAACCGATGCTAGCTCCAAGCTTTCGAAGCCTCCACCCCTTGTAATATCGACCCCTCTATTTGCATATTATCTTCATCTATGCTCAGAACATCGCTTTGATCATATACTCTCGCACTTTAGGGAGTTGAAGGTATAACATACCACAACTATAGTACGTGCATCCAAAGCAAATAATCTCACTTTCTTTCTACCATGAGCAATCACCTCGTGCCAGGTCTTCCATTATGGAACTCCTCACCAAACTTTTTAAACCTCATGTCACTAAATTGATTGCTTATTACACATTCTCTATTTAATAAATTCATGTCAATAAATTAATGTCTCACTTTTCTTTAAGTGTTGATGAAGATCTAGCATGGCCATGAGACCATCTAGAGACCAGTATTCCTAGTGTATCACTTAATGGGGTGATCAAAGCACTGTGACAGGGATATTTGGTACAGGCAGTACAAGTTATGAAGGGGAAAAAAAGTGTCTGCCAAGTATAAGAGTGTACACAAGAACCAAGGAGTTAAACATAAATGAAGATGGATTGAGTTCTAAGAAGAGGAAGTGCATTAGCATTGGATAGAAGATTACCTATTCACAAACACGCTCAAGAGAGTTCAAACCATTGTGACATAAACCATGTCGTAATACAATTAGCAAGCAAATGAGTCCATGCACATGTTCACAATGGGCCGGAAACACAAAGGTATCACGCAAATCTGTCCTTTTTTTTTTGGAATCTATTTTGAGAAATCCAGATGGACCTCATCGAATTGTTGCTCCAGCTCCTCCAAGTACCACTTTGAACCAGTGCACATCAAATAGCATCATGGAGAAGCTACAGTAATCCATCATAAAAAGCTTTGCAAGTTCCCAAAATACTCCATCTCATCCACAACCGTGTTTGGATCCGTTTCTCGTCGTCGGCTCTCTTACTCGAACCTTGCCATGATACCACAGTCCATTGTGGAGTGCATTTTGTCAATACGCTCCATGCAAAAATGCCGTCCGCGCAACCACGCTGCACTATATATTTTGTACTGTACATTGAAACACTCAAATTATATGTCACATATAAAATTTAGATACGACAGATTCTAAACCCCTCATCACCTTTGGACTACATCCCCTCGAGAATTCCCACTTCTCCATTGAGACCTCTGTCCCTTCGGGAGATGCTGCGGTCAAAGCTCCATGCAACCATCACGTTGACATAAACCACGGCATCTCCTCTATGCCTTCGGGATATCGAATCGGTCGATGACGCGTACTACGTTAGAATTCATCTCGCGCTTCCTCTCGATATTGCCTAGCGATCTGGTACTTGGCGAGCCACGTCTCCATAGAGGCATGGTGCAATATACAAAAGCGATTCACCTTCGCTTCCATTCAAGCATCCATTCTTTTTTCTACCCCATTTCCAACCACCACATCTCTAGTCAGTCTATCATCGTCCTTCAGTGACCATAGCATTTCATTGTTTGGTTCCACCGTCGGTAGCCATTCTGAAATATGCACTAGCGCCTCAGAGACCAACCAACCTTTGGACATACTACATTCTGGCTGAGCTCGTTGTCGCACAAAGCCTTTCAGGGTTTTCATGAAGCGCTCCAAGAAGAACATCCATCGCATATAGACAGGTCTAGTAATCTCCACTTCATCTACAAGATGCACAAGAAGGTGGATTTGTATCGTGAGCATGCTGATGGGTAAGTATTTCTCAAAGAGACAGACCGTCTCCACTGCTCCCTACCTCACAGATTTAATAGAGGACGTCTTAATCTCCTTTTTGTGAGATCCATTGCACCAAAGTCGACAACTTGTAAATGGACCCACGTATTTCTGGAGTAAGACATCCTGCGATCGCGATCGGTAGTACAAACTACCACAAATGAGAAAGCATTATGAATAATGGCTACATTCCAAATAGCAAAATGCCCATGCTAATTACAATCCATTCGTAGTACAGACTTGACATATCTTATGCCACTCATGGGATTTTAGCCCTGATAATTAGTTGTCTTTAGAAAATGCGGACTTGAGAGAATGCATCATACCCATCAGAGTGCGGATAGACTTGATTACTTGCTTCACAATGCGCTCTTCTTTAGTTGACAAAACCCAAGGAGTGCAAAGAAGCTTCATACGACCATCAGCACTCAACTACGGCCAAAGCGTCTCCATCTTACCTATCTCCTTCAAATCCATTGGTGCCCCTATAGTGTCTCTCTTTCCTATGATGTGTTCCCATAATAAGCTGCCCACATTCTTAAAAATATGCATGAGATCGAACAAGTGGTTGATCTCTAAGTGGGTCCAATATGGCAACTCGTAGAAAACTGAGAACCACCGCATTCCATTTGGATGTGATTCTGCATGGACCATTTTCAGCTCGTACCAGCTTGCGGCATTCATACATGTTGGAGGTCGTCCAAGGAAACCTTCCCTGAGTTCATGATCCTCTAGCAAGAAAGAAGTGTGTCCTTCATATACCATCTTCTTCATGGTTCGTGACCTTCGGGAGTCTAATTGTGACCCGCACAATGGACATGCATGATAACCTAAGGTAACCAAACCTGTTCCAACACCACGACCTAGTGAAAGCATGCTTGAACAAGATAAAATATAGATATTACTAGCGAGAACGGAGGCCTGCTCACCTGAGCACTCTTCGAATCTCTAAAAGTCATGTATCGTCCACATGAGAATGGCTCGAATATTGGCTGACCACACCGACCATCATGCCTGCTCATATCTTGCGCGGTGACCCCCTCCTCCCACAAAATCTTAAGCTCATCGACTAATGGACGAAGATACACATCCATATTTTTGACTTTATAGCGGCCGGGGATGAGCAAGATAAGGATGAGATGTCCTTTCTTCGTAGAAATCCATGGAGGGATATTGTAGTTGACAAGGACTATAGGCCACACACTGTAAGAAGTTGAGCGCAGAGACCGAATGGGTTCACACCATCCATTGCAAGACCGATCCGAGGATTCCTTGGCTCTCGAGCAAAGCCTGGGAAGGTAAAGTCAATGTGGCTTCATGCGCGTGAATCCACTGATATTCGTTGAACTCCATCCGTGGACCTATTCTACACATGCCACGTTGTCAAGCTCGCCATGCCAAACGTACGAAATATATGGTTTATGCAGGGGATAACCACAAAGTGTCTGAGAACTTTTTGAGGGATGGTTTGCCCTTGCAAGTCATGTCGATACATGTGAGCACCACACTTTGGACAGGTCTCCATAGTCTCGTATTCTCCTCGAAACAGTATGCAATCATTGATACATGCATGGATGTTATTGTAGTCCATGCCAAGCTTCCGTAAAACATGTCGTGCATCATCACGAGACTCAGGCATGGTATTTGCAGGTTGTAATATATGATATTTCAGTAACCTGAAAAAAATCATAAAACACCTTGAAAAAACACAAATGTTTGTAATAATAGTACCGAAAAAAAAAATCAATGAAGCGTATGTACAAGGTACCTAAACAACTCGGTCACACTTGTATCGCTCCACCCGTATTTTTCTTACACACTTAAGAGTGCAAGCACTGTCTTCAGCGGAGATACTCGGCACCCATCATATGATGGTATGGATGCTTCCTCTCTAAGCGGATCAGAAGTCTCGACATCCATGGGAATCAATGCATTGATCATTGCCTCCATCTCAGGCTCCAAGCTTGTAGGTAGGTCTGGAAGGTTGTCTGTCTCCTCTGGCATTGACAGTATAGATTCGCCTTGCGAGTGGTGGATTGGCTCCTGCACTCCATCCATCGCACGCCCACATACTCTTCTAATTGGCCGCAAAGGGTGCACTCCCCCTTGGGACGAGACAATATCACCTCCCTGGATAGAAAATTTGCCAGCGAGACCCAATCTTATTGTATATGGTATTCAATTAGCTTGCGAGTACAATGCATGATTGATATTAACTTCAAATTACCGTTTGCTGAAAATCTGCAATCGCCTGATCAATGATCTCAGATTGAAACTTGTCAAATCGTCGTACGTGTTCTATAGACAATCGGCGTTTTCGTCTAATTGCCAGCTTGCATTGAGAGCAAGGACATGGGACACGCTGATTAAGATATGCCTCGCGATCTTGAACAACTGGACCTTCTTCGTTTTTCATTTTGTCTATGTTACAACAAATAATTTGTTTTTGTTATCATTCTTTTCTTTTCTTAGATTGTTATCCTCTCCTTCCATCTCTCTCTTTTTCTATGACCTAGCATATAGTATCATAGAACACTAGTATTTAGTATCTAGTATTCAGTACCTAGCACATAATATTTCGTTTTCTCTCTTCCTCTCCCTCTCTCATTTCCTCTCCCTCCCTTGCCCTCACACTCTCTTTCTCTCTTTCCCTATTAGGTTTAATGATATTTCTCTTTTTCTCTCTCTTGTCTCTCTCATTTCCTTTTCTCTCTCCTCTCCCTCTCTCATTTCCTCTCCCTCCCTCGCCCTCACCCTCTCTTTCTCTCTTTTCCTATTAGGTTTAATGGTTTTTCTCTATTTTTCTCTCTCCTCTCTCTCTCTCTCTCATTTTTTCTCTCTCCTCTCCCTCTCTCATTTCGTTTCTCTCTTCCTCTCCCTCTCTCATTTCCTCTCCCTCCCTCACCCTCACCCTCTCTTTCTCTCTTTCCCTATTAGGTTTAATGATATTTCTTTTTTTCTCTCTCTCCTCTCTCTCTCTCATTTCTTTTTCTCTCTCTTCTCCCTCTCATTCCTCCCTTTCTCTCTCTCTTTTTCTCTCTCCTATCTCTCTCATTCCTCTCCCTCCCTTGCCCTCTCTCATTTCTTTTTCTCTCTCCTCTCTCTCTCTCATTTCCTTTTTCTCTCTCCTCTCCCTCTCTCATTTCCTCTCCCTCCCTCGCCCTCACCCTCTCTTTCTCTCTTTCCCTATTAGGTTTAATGGTTTTTCTCTCTCCTCTCTCTCTCTCTCATTTTGTTCTCTCTCCTCTCCCTCTCTCTCATTTTTTTCTCTCTCCTCTCCCTCTCTCATTTCGTTTTCTCTCTTCCTCTCGCTCTCTCATTTCCTCTCCCTCCCTCGCCCTCACCCTCTCTTTCTATCTCTCTTTCCCTATTAGGTTTAGTGATTTTTCTCTCTCCTCTCTCTCTCTCATTTTTTTTCTCTCTTCTCTCCCTCTCTCATTTACCTTTCTCTCCCTCTCTCATTTCCTGTCCCTTCCTCACCCTGACCCTCTCTTTTTCTATTTCTCTATTAGATTTAATAAATTTTTCTCTTTTTCTCTCTCCTCTCCCTCTCTCATTTTTTTCTCTCTCCTCTCTCTGTCTCATTTCTCTTTCTTTCTTTCTCTCCCTCTCTCATTTCCTCTCCCTCCCTCACCCTGACTCTCTCTTTCTCTATTTTTCCATTAGGTTTAATGATCTTTCTCTCTTTTTCTCTCTCCTCTCTCTCTCTTTATTTTCCTCTCTCCTCTCCCTCTCTCATTTCATTTTCTCTCTTCCTCTCCCTCCCTCGTCCTCACCTTCACCCACACCCTCTCTTTCTCTATTTGCCTATTATGTTTAACATCTTATCTCTTTTTCTCTATCCTCTCATTCTCTCTTTTTTTTCTCTCTCCTCTCCCTCTCTCATTTCCTTTTGCTCTCTTCCTCTCCTTCTCTCATTTCTTCTCCCTCCCTCTCCTTTCGTTTCCCTATTATGTTTTCATCTCTCCCCCCTCTCCCTCTCCCTCTCTCATTCCATCTCCCCCTCCCTCTCTCATTTCCTCTCCCCCTCCCTCTCCCTCTCTTTAATTTCCCTCTCTTTCTCCCTCTCCCTCTCCCTCATTTCTTCTCCCTATCTCATTACATACAAATTATACAAAAAATAAATAAAAAAGAGAGAGAATACACTCTCCCTTCCTCTCGTTCTCTCATTTCATTCCCCTCCCTCTTCCATTTCCTCCCTCTCCCTCTCCCTCTCCCTCTCGCTCCCTTTCCCTCCCTCTCTCTTTCTCTCTCTCCCTCCCTCCCTCCCCCTCCCTCTCCCATTTCCTCCCTCTCCCTCTCCCTCTCTTTCTCTCTCATTTCCTCTCCCTCTCTCAATATATATCCACAAATTATAAAAGCAAAAGGGAGAGGGAGAGAGATAATGCACTCTCCCTCCCTCTCCCCCTCTCATTTCCTCCCCATCCCTCTCCCTCTCCCTCTCTTTCTCTTTCTCTCCTTCTCTCATTTCCTCCCCCCTCCCTCTCTTTCTCTTTCTCTTTCTCTTTCTCTCCCTCTCTCTTTCTCTCTCTCCCTCCCTCTCCCTCTCCCTATCTTTCTCTCTCATTTCCTCTCCTAAACAAGCAAAAGAAGGAGAGAATTAAACCCTAAACAAGCAAAAGAAGAAGAGAATGGACTCACCGATGAGATATGGCAAGGGTTTGGCAGCTCCTCTTCGCGATGAAGGCTTCTCCTCTCCTTCGTGAAAGGCGGTGGCAGCGGCGGCAAGCCTTCTTCCTCTCCCTCTCTCACCCTATGCAAGAAGGGTCGCTCTCTCTCTCGCTCTCCCTCTCGAAACGTTCAACGAAAATGCGCGAAATGAACCCGCGCTTGGGTTTCAGCTTCTTTTTTTTCCCTATGGGGCGTCACTATTTGCGTCGCAAATAGCGACGCCGCTACCTACGTCGCTACCCGTTGTCGCTATACCTTACAATTCTTGTAGTGATTGTTGGGATTTTGACACATTGATGTCTCTCTTTTTGCTTGAATCTCCATAGCTCTTAATCCCTTCTTGCTTCCACCAACTTCTCACCTTTCAAGTGCTATCAAAGCTCACATTTGATAAGGTTCATCTATCCTTTTCTTTAGTCCATGAAGAAGCTTGAGGTTAATCTTTCATGGCAGCTACACCTTGGGATATGCATTAGTACCATTGATTCTTAGCTAACTCCAACTTGCTTGGGCCTTGTTTGAGTTCTTCAAGACCATTTAGCTTCGAGAAGTTTCCCATTGAGCTATGGCTAATCAACAATAGCAATAGATATGCCATTAGCAAGCATCAATGTGATTTACACCTGACAATCAGACCCTTGTCCTTGGTAGTCTGCATCTCTCTTATAGCACTTGGAACTCTTGCAAACACCTTGGCAATCCTTGGCATATTGTTTGGCTCACTCCCAAGCATTGTTAGAAGCATTCTTGATCGACCATTTCTCTATGATTTTGTACATATCTGCTATACACAGTGTGGAAAGTAAAGAGTAAGCTCATAATGCATACTTGATACTTCAATGATACTATTTTGGTACCCGAATGTTATGGTAATGCTTTGGG
>NW_028229540.1:122948-207948 GCF_053477565.2 Lygodium microphyllum | reverse complement strand
TCTCGATGAAATTTTCTTTCACAAGTCCTCTCTAAAAAAAAAACACTAAACATGGAGCTATCAACAACCTTCCTAGCCAAAAAAAAAAATCATAAGTCCTAGTCTTAGAGAGATGGAGGCAACTTCTGAATTTTTTTCATCAAGAAGGGATTGCCGGCAACCGTTGACTAGTGATAAAAAATTTCATGTCCCCTTAGAGAGATGTGTAGGGGAGTTGTGATTCAAAGCTCTCTCTCTCTCTCTCTCTCTCTCTCTCTCTCTCTCTCTCTCTCTCTCTAAGAAAGGATTACTAGCAACCCCTGTTCGGCAAAAAAAATTCACATTCCCTTAGAGAGATGATGATAAAGTCACATAATCTCTCTCTCTTTCTCAATGAGAAAACTACTACAACATTCAAGTGGACAAAGATTTGTTCTTCTAGTTCACATAGGAGATAAAGAGAATTTCAAACCAAATGATGATATTGAGTCTCAAAGTCATGCAAGTTAGTAGCATGGAGACTTCTCTACAAGCATAACTCTGTATCCTTCTATAGAAGTATATTTACAATGGTATCTTGTCAGTGTATTCTATATATGTAATACAATTATGAATGGTAGGTTCATGTATAAGCAATTGGAGAAGGGGATGTTGCAAACTTTGCCAAGGAAATTGGTTGTGTCTCCAACATATGAGGAGAGAGAGAGAGGACAATTGGTTGTGGCTCTAATGAGGAGGGGGAGAGTAAGATGTGGTGGTGGTTGCTAGCAACCCTTTCTCACACACACACACACAGAGACAGAGAGAGAGAGAGAGAGAGAGAGAGATAGCTTTGAATCACAACTTCCCTACATCATCTCTCTAAGGGGACATGAAATTTTTTGTCACCAGACAAAGGTTGCCGGCAACCCCTTCTCGGTGAAAAAATTCAAAAGTTGCCTCCATCTCTCTCAGGGAACTTATAAAAAAAATTGGCTAGGAAGGTTGTTGATAACTCCATGTTTAGTGAAAAAAAAATTTAGAGAGGACTTCTGAAAAAAAATTTCGCAAAGAAAGGGTTGTTGACAACCCCCTGTTCGGTGGAAAAAAATTTCACAAGTCCCCTCAAAGAAATGATGGAGGAGACTTGTGAAAAAAAAAATCATCTCAAAAAGGGGTTGCAAGCAATCCTCTTCTAAAACATGCTAGCAACCCCCTTCTTGACCCAAAAAAAGTCAAAGCAAGACTCTCTCTCTCTCTCTCTCTGATTGTCTTTATGAGCAGGTTTCCTTTGTTGGGACAGCCCTCGACTCCTTGAGCTCCATGGATGCTATGGATAGCCCTATTCATGATGACTTGGATTCCTTGTCATCTTGTACAGGTTCTTCAATTAGATGTTGTATGCTTCCATTGTGGAAAGCTTGGGCATGTTAAAAGAAAATGTTTTAGATGAATTAGAGAGCAACAGAAATAGAGACGGACTTGACATAAGCAGAGAGTCAATGATGCAATAGGTGTTACCACTCTTTCTAGTGGTGAGGTACATGTGATTACCCATGATGATGCATTAGAGCATGTACTCTTGTCATCTTGTTTCCCTACAACTTACTTGCTCTCAATGATCAAACCTATGCCTTTGATTGGCTTTTGGACTCTATGGCATCTTATCATGTTACCCCTCATAGAGCATGGTTCTCTTCTTACAGGGAGGTTGTGGATGTATTGATTTGGGCCTTGAGCAGACTTATGCTATTGTTGGTACAAGGGACATACACCTAGCTTTGCCTAATGGGACTTCCCTTATGCTCAGGGATGTTCGGTATGTTCCTAGGCTCAAGAAGAGCATGATTTCTATCAATCAGTTGCATGATGTAGGTTACTCTGTTTCTCTTTAGGATAGTTCATGGAAGATATGTCGTGGTTGCTTGGTTTTGGCCAAAGGTTCTAGAGTTGATTCTCATTACCCAGTGCATGTCTCCCATGTGGGAGATTCTATGGTTGCAATTATTTGGATACCACATGCATTGTTATGGCATTATTGCCTAGGCCATATGCACCACAGAGAGATGGAGATCTTGTCTCGTTTAGACTCCATACTGCCTCCTTTGTCACATGCAGATCTTGATGCTTGCCCTGATTGTACTTATGGTCCTTGCAGAGCCCCTTTGGCTCATGGAGATTGTGAGAGGCATGATCCTCTAGATCTTGTCCATTGTGTAGTATATGGACCTATGCCTTCCCAATCACTTGGTGGAGCATCATACTTTATGACCTTTATGGATCATGCTACCCATTGTGTTTGGGATTTTCCTTTGGTGTACAGATTGAAGCGCATCACAAAATCTTTATCCAAATCCCACAAAATCCTCTAAAAGAACCCTAGTGAAAAGCTCAGTTGATTAGAGGGAAAGCATGAGAAGAAGCAGAATCCGGCTCGCACTTTGAAACATTTGATGAGGAGGAGACAAGTGGGTAGAGATCTGTGATTAGGTTATAGGCTAGGAAGGATATGAAGAAGCTCGAGGAGAGAATAGTGCAATCCATCAAAGAGCTCCTAATTAGAAAATAACAAGAGAGAGCAAGGATAGAAAAGGACAAAGAAAAGATTGGTGAAGGCACACAAAATGTCAAAGTAACCACACTGCAGAACCTCATAACAACCATAGAAGGATTGCAATTTGAGGTTGTGGACTTGACCAAAAGCAAAGACCATGGAAGAAACTCCTAAAAATACCAAATACGGGCAAGCTCCCAAAGATGAGCTCACCAAACCTCAAGGTCAAATACAAAAATAGTGTGATTACGTATCAAGATAGCTAAAAGGATAGTAGAAAAATGGGCAGGGCAACTTAATATAGAAGCCTTTAAGAAATCTTGTCAAGCCATAGGAGGCAAAAGTAGATATCTTACCATGAAACCATGGGAAGCCTGGCTAGGAAAATTGGAATGAAGATACCCCATCCTAGAAAATGGCAATATGGCTTGGTAGGCCTTTGTCTACTAAAGTGACATCGCAAATGTAAACCCGCTCCAGCTTATAATAAGGTCTTGGAGACCCATCGCGGCACCATTCGTTGATGTCGGTAGTTTCATCTCGGCCTTCTAGGTTTCAACTGGGGTTCCTAGCCTTGTAGGGTCATATGAGTCTGCTCCTAGGGTGGTGGGCCTTGATGTTTAGGTATCCATGGAAGCTTTGGTTTATAGGCCTCATCTTTGGCTTTTTCTTGTCTTGAGGTTTGGTAGGTTGTGATGGGTCATGGCTCCCCTCCTTAGACTTGACAGTGGGTTTCTCTACCAGTGGCTTTGCGGACTTTGAAGGAGTCGTGCAGCCCTTGCTGAAAGCGGTGACTATATGTATGTTGCCTATGGCGTGGTGAATACGCTGAGTCTTGTAGTCAACATTGCAATGAGCTTGCTTTTTGAATGTGCATCCTAACAACGATTCCATACCTATATCTTTAGTGTTTGGAAACATATAGAATATCATTGGTATGCTCTCAGACTCGATAGAGATTGCTACTTTGTACTTTCCCAAAAGTGCATATGATTGACCCCCAAATGGGCTAAGTTTGGCATTAGTGGACTATAACTGCGGTTTGCCAATTTGGGTCCAATGATCATGAGTGAGGATGCTAAAGTCAGCTCTCTCATCGATCAGTGCATTGAGAGTGGACGCGTAATTGTTGGCAGTGACTGTTATGCTTAGGTAAGCTGGGTCTATTGCTTCCTTATCCTCATCTTCAATCTCCATAATTGTGGCCACTCCTACGTTGACATGGGACTCTAGCATTGGAGGCTTATGTAATG
The DNA here is from genome assembly GCF_053477565.2 of Lygodium microphyllum. Taxonomy (NCBI): domain Eukaryota; kingdom Viridiplantae; phylum Streptophyta; class Polypodiopsida; order Schizaeales; family Lygodiaceae; genus Lygodium; species Lygodium microphyllum. The sequence goes on along the minus strand of NW_028229540.1, from coordinate 204,183 downwards.
GGTGTAGGGGAGGGTAGTACTTCTTAATGCGAGTGCCATTGAGGAAGCATATGCCCTCTCCCTCTTGGGTTTCGAGTTCCACATTACCAGTTCTGTTGATGGTGTGGACTCTGAAAGGCCCTAGCCCTCTAAACTTCATATTCTATTTATGACCCTTGACTAAGTACAAGAGTACTAAGTCTCCCTATTCAAAATCTCCCTGCTTGACATGCTTGTCAAACCAGCTTTTGTGTCTTGCCTTCTCACATATCAATGTGTGGGTGGCTAGAAGTCGAGTTTCTCATAGGCATTCAAGCTCAATTAGGTTCTCTGTTCATGCTTCCTTTCCATTTCATCTCTCTTGAAGAACTTGGCAGTGGTCTTAGTGTCATGCTTCCAAGTTGCTCATGCTTCAACCCACTTCGTGAGATAATCCATGGTGACGATGATGTAACTGGCTCGTGGATACTATGCTGCACGATTAATTGGCCTAATGAAGTCAATTCCCCACTTCTCGAAAGGCCAACTTGCAATGATAAGGGTTAGCTCCATTTGATTTTTGCAAATCAAGACCTTGGTCCATTGGCACTCGTCGCAGTGTTTTACGAATCATGTTGCATCTTGGAAGAGAGTAGGCCACCACAGTTGAGACTATAGCACCTTGCGGGTTTGAGGTGTGTTGATCGTCTCATCATCTCTTGTAGTTTGGCTAGCTCCATCTTCATCTCCGCTAGCTCCTGACTTGGGTCAGCACCCTTTCCTTTGTCTTGAGTACTTGGGCCTGATCTTTTGCTTGACCTTGAAGCTCTCTCGGAGTTTTTAGGGTTAGGCTCTTCTCGGCTTGAGCTTCTGGAGCTTCTCTCCTTGAGATGGTCATCCACTCTGATAGCCTCTTCAAAGACCCTAGTTAGTGCATCTCGCTGCAAGCTTGAGTTTCCTGCCAAGGCCTTGTAGAGTTTTTCACTCCGTATCCCATTGATGAAGACTGTGGGGACACTACTCTCTCCGTGGGTCATTCGTTCATTGGGATTCTCTTAAAGAGACTCCTCACATGGGTCACATAATCCACGATGTCTTCCTTATCTCTCCATTTCACGTTCATGAGTCGTACGATCAGGTTGTCTGGGTACCCACCAGCCTCCGAGAATCTCTTAATGAAGAGATTCTTGAGGTTATTGAAGTCATTGCGCTCTGCGGCATCTAGGCTGGTGTACCAAGTCCTTCCCTTATCGCCTATTTTTAGGTTGAAAGCTTGTGATCGCTGAGCGAGATTGGTGAGGCCATTGGCTTCATAGACCTACTCGAATTGCTCTATGAAGTTGTAGGGATAATTGTCTAGCTGGTATTTATCTAGTTACTTCTCTACTACTCTGGGACTTTAGATTAGCTCTTGGAGCCTTGGGTAATTTTTTATCATGCAAAAGCAACGAGGTTGCCATTACAGCGGCACTTTGCTCAACAAAAGTGTTGTCTAGAAGTTGCTTCATGAGAAGCTCACTCAGCATAAGATCTCCTTTCAATGCTCTTTCCCTCTCTACATCAAGGCTTGTCCTATTTCTGTTTGCTAGGGCTAGCACTCCCTGAATCTCGCGCATTTCTATGCTCTGTTGCAAGCTCCTGACTTGCTGTTCCTAATTGTAGGTCACTAGGCCATGCAAAGCTTCCCGTACTAGTCTCCTTTCCTCTTCGAGGTCTACTATGATATCCTCGGATGTCCTACAGTGGTGGTCTATCTTGGTCTATAGATCATAATTGGCGACTAGCCTCTAGATTTCTGTCGAGAAACCCCCTAGGTCGAGCTCTTCATCCTATCCATGGTTAGTGCTTGTCTCTGCCATGTAAGCGGTCTCTCTCTCCACTAGGTTGTCGATGAGATTGATTAGATCGGTTAGATCCACTTCTCCAATTGTGTCTGTCCTTGCTGTGTCTAGCTTCTCTGTTGCGTCTTCCACTTGGTCCTACGCTTGGGGTTTCGATCACCCGACTATGTTTCAGGGTCTTCTCCTACTGGTGGGTTCGTTCTAGGGTTATGTTTGAGTGCATTCCTTGTTAATTACAAACAATCCTCAATTTACAATTGTAAGTTTGATTTTTGGCTTCCGTTCTCACCGGTCCTAGGGTCTATGCTGTGTCATTCAGCTGGATCGAGATCTTTTTGGGGATCTATGACTGAGTTTGGTGCTACTAGCGGCTTGGACTGCTAGCTAGTTGGCTAGAGTCGCTTTTAAGTCCGCGTTTCACTGATTTTCCTATTTCTTGCGCTAGAAATGTGTTTTAAGCATCTTATGGCCTTCGGGGGTTCGCACGGTAGTGGTCAGGGTAAGTCTCAGGGTCTATGTGTTAAAAATTTGAAAAAATCCAAATTCGGTCCAACAGCTTCGAACTGTAGGGGCCGAATGTCTGATTCGGCATGTCCAAATGGCTAAGGGCCGAGTGAGAAAGGGCTGAATGCAATTGGTTCAAATGTCAAACTCGGCCAATCCAAATGTGGTTGTTCGGGCCGAATGGCCCAATGGCCGAGGGCCAAGTTAGGTGGGCCAAATAGTTGATTTGACCGGGCCGAGTCCTAAGCATTCGAATGGTGGGTGACAAAATGGCTGTTCGATTGAATGGCCGAACACAAGAGAGCCGATGGCCGATTTTGGGGTTTAGCCCAGAATCGTGGTCACTTGAACGGGCCGAATGTGGCGCGATTTTGGTAGGTACGACGACGAATTGATCAAATCGCACGATTTAGGTCACGACATATAGCATGCACCTCCAAATCAAAGCTATGGATAGAGGGGAAGAGTTGTATATACCTACAATACGCAAAAGACTCCTGGGTGAAGCAATTGATCCAACATGGGCAATGGGTCTCTCTCTCTCTCTCTTTCAATGCCACAGCTACAAATGAGCTCTCCCTTGGCCTCTTGGGTTATAAACCCTTCCCTAGCTAAGGCTGTTGAGATATCGAGCTCCACTCGTGATACGCCAGGGTGACCGTTGTGTATTTATGTCACCGACTTGTCAGTTGCAGACGCGGTTGGTACACCGCCCATGAATAATAGCTACATGATAGCTATCCTTATCTACTCTAGTTCGTGGCTCAGTTAGTATGCCACCTTAGTTAGTTGAGTTTGGTTTGAGACCCATATATAGGGTTCTTCTATTTCTTTGTATGAGAGTTCTTTTTGGCTTACACAACTAAGAAGAGGAAAACTGTTTTTTTGGCCTCCACCCTTGTGTGTATTCCCCCATTGTGCAAGCAAGAAAGCTTCAAGTGAGACTCCTTCCTTCTCTCCCACAATCTTGACATGGTATCAGAGCCTTGTTCGTGGTAAGGAGCTCAAGAAAGCAAGCCAAGCTCACGGTGTTCTGGTAAGAGGAGCAGTGTTGCTTTCATTTTCTATTTTGGGAGCAGATCTCTGCAGGTAGCACAGCTGGAAATTGCAAGAGTGCATTGTCTCAGGTTGAGACGCCCTTCGTGGTGAAGCAAGAGGGCAGTATATGCTGCGGGTAAGGGCTTCAACCCTTGGTGACCTTGTTTTTTTTATTTGAGGCCATTTCGGGGCCTGTTTTGCAGACGGAAGTTTTCTGCGCGCACTCAGGAAAAGGCTCAGTTTTATGCTGTGCAGCCACTATTCTACAGGTCGGTGAAAAGTTATTGTAGAAATTGCATCGTATGCTTGTGCGCAGAGACATTGGGAGTTTCAGAATCATCCTTGGTTCCTGTTTATGCAAAATCGTCACTAGGAAGTGACTGTGTGGTCAAATACCACTTTCGCCAGTTTTGCAAATTTGCCCTTGTGAGGGTGAAGCTGAGTTTTTGCAGTGACAGAATTTTTCGCAGTGTTCTGTAATGGCGTCTGATTCTCTTTCACAGATTGTAACTGAAAAGCTTGACAAGAACAACTTCCAGGCATGGAAGTTTAGAATGACGAATTTCCTTATGGGAAAAGGATATTGGGAATTTGTTGCAGGAAATGAAGAAGAACCAGTTCTTCCTGATGTTCCCAATCAACAGCAAATGCAGGCATTCAAAGCATGGCATGAGAGAGCCAGGAAAGTTATGTACTGGCTGTCTATCAGCATTTCAGACTCTATGATTGTGCATATTCAGGATGCAAGTACGCCAAAGGAGGTATGGGATACTCTGTCAAAGATGTATAGCACAAATACGCAAGCCAGGAAAATGCAGCTCAAGCAAGAGTTGCACAATGTGCAAAGAGAAAATATGAGCATCAATGACTACCACATGAAGGTAAAGAAGATTGTAGATGCACTTGCTTCCATTGGGTCGCCAGTGGAAGATGATGATTTAGTTTCTGTGACCTTGAATGGTCTAGGAAAGGATTATGCACAGTTTCGGACATCCATTTCAGTTCGTGAAAGATTTCCTGATTTTGAGGAGTTGATTGCTCTTCTAATTTCTGAGGAGCAGAGAAATGGTGGTGCATCTTCTTCAGGAGGAACTTCAAAAGAAACTGTCTTCTACTCAAATGCTGGAAGAGGTAGAGGCAGAGGTAGAGGAGGCCGATTTGGAGGCCGTGGAAGAAATCAGAATATACAGCAAACTCAAGAAAACCAGTCCTATGGAGGAGGACGTGGTAATTCTAGAGGCAGGGGGAGCCAAAGAGGTCGTGGTGGATGGCAAAGAGGCCAAAATGCAAACAGTAATGTTGAATGCTACTATTGTGGTAAAATGGGTCATATGGCTAAAGACTGCTATAAAAAGCAGAATGACATCATGAATGGAAAACTGCAACAAGGAAATTATGCATCTTCTAGTAGACAGGGTGATGACAGAAATGAGCATTTGTTTATGGTGCAGCACATGAACAATTCTGTGACAAGTGCAGAAGAAAGCAACGATGTGTGGTATGTTGACTCAGGTGCATCAAACCACATGATAGGTCATGCAGAATGGAAGGAGGATGCAAAGAAAATGGAAAAACCAGGATTTGTGGAGACTGGTGATGATACTGCACATCCGATTGTGCAGATTGGAAAAATTCCTTTGTCTATGCAGGATGGGAAAAAGAAATACCTGTCCGATGTATTTCATGTCCCGAATATCACCAAGAATCTGGTTTCTGTTGGTCAAATGGTTGAACAGGGCTTGCAGGTCAGATTTAATCCTCATGGATGCTTTGTTGAGGATATGAAAAATAAAGGTCGCTTGATAGCAAAAGGAAAGAAGAAGGGCATAATGTTTACGTTGGATGCAGACATGTCTGAATTGATTGGAGCAATGTTTGCACATGGGACCAGTGTAGTTGCAGATATTGATATCTGGCATAAACGCATTGGTCATGTTAATGTACAGCGACTTAAATCAATGTAGGCCCAAAATATTGTTGCAGGATTGCCTAGATTCAAGGTTGCAGAAATGCATAAGGTATGTGAAGCCTGTCAGTTTGGAAAACAGGCAAGGAAACCATTTCCTAGACATGTTCAAGAGAGTAAGAAGCCATTGGAATTAATCCACTCTGATGTGTGGACTACTAAAGCTGCATCTCTTGGAGGCTGTCATTATTTTGTTACTTTTATTGATGACTATAGCAGAAAAGTTTGGGTGTATTTTATGAAAAAGAAAAGTGAAGTTTTTGGGCATTTTAAAACTCTTAAAGCTATGGTTGAAAAAGAAACAGGCCTGCAAATAAAATGCCTAAGGTCAGATGGAGGGGGAGAGTACCTCTCAAATGAGTTTGCAAGGTTCATGCAGGAGCATGGTATAAAGCAGCAATATTCATGCAGTCATACCCCACAACAAAATGGAATTGCAGAAAGGAAAAACAGGCATATTGGAGAGGTATCTCGTGCCATGCTCAATGAAAAAGACTTGCCAGATTTTTATTGGGCTGAAGCAGTTGCTACAGCAGTCTACATAATGAACATGACTCCCACTGCAGTAATACATGGAATGACTCCAGAGGAGAGGTATACTGGTAGGAAACCAGATATTTCTCATTTGAAAATTTTTGGTTGCATTGCCTATGTACATGTGCCAGATGAGTTGAGATCCAAGTTGGATCCAAAAGCTGAGAAGTGCATCTTTATTGGTTACTCTTTGCAGCAAAAAGGGTATAGATGCTATAACCCTTCTACTCGTAAGTTTACAGTGAGTAGAGATGTTGTTTTTGATGAGATGAGTAGCTGGTATAAACCAGTAAATGTGATTGATGATGTAGATGCACAAAATGGTAATGCTGCACAGAATTCACAGCAGCAGTCACAAAATATTAGTGGACCTGGAGCGTCCTCTAGCAGTGGTTCACATTCTTCGCCATGGACAGGCAGATTGAGATCAGGAGAATCTTCTCAAAGCAATGTAGATAGTGGTATGCATGTATCACGAAAAGGAAAAGAGAAGGTTGATCAGCCCATGTTTGATGTGAATGCAGGTCACTCTTATGTGGATGGTGAATCCAGTGGCTCAGAACAGAGCATTGATGATGAGTTAGGTATTCCTTCTATTGTTACACCTGGAGTAAGGAAGACCAGGGATGTTTTGAGAGCACCTGGGAGTGAACCTACTTTGCGCAGGTCTACCAGAGCTAGGTATCATGTGGATAGGCTGAAATATGATGGATTTATAGCCATTCACTATGCATATATGGTCAAAGTGATACAGGAACCAGAACCCACTTCTTTTGAGCAAGCCATGGGAAAAGAAAAATGGGAGAAAGCCATGGATGAAGAAATGGATGCCTTGGAAGCAAATGCTACATGGGAGTTAGTACCTTTGCCTAAAGGTAAGAATGCAATTGGTTGTAAGTGGGTTTATAAGGTGAAGCACAATGCAGATGGTTCTGTGAATAGATACAAGGCAAGATTAGTAGTCAAGGGGTATGCACAAACATATGGCATTGACTATGAAGAAACTTTCAGTCCGGTTGCAAGGATGGCAACCGTAAGAGCAGTCATTGCTATGGCTGCATCAAAGGGATGGTCTTTACATCAGATGGATGTAAAGAATGCCTTCTTGCATGGTGATTTGCAAGAAGAGGTCTATATGGAGCAGCCACCAGGTTATGTGCATACTGTTCATCCTGAGTTTGTTTGCATGTTGAAGAAAGCCTTGTATGGCTTGAAGCAAGCACCTAGAGCATGGTCTTACAAGATAGGATAGTATCTTGTCACTATTGGCTTTCAGATTTCCAAGGCAGATTTCTCACTTTATGTGAGAAAAACAGAGAAATGTATTATGCTACTTGTCATTTATGTTGATGATTTGATTATGACAGGTGACAGTGATGAAGATATCCATCATGTGAAAATGCTACTGAAGCAGAAGTTTGAGATGAAGGATTTGGGAGAGCTGCGTTATTTCTTGGGCATTGAGGTGATTAGATCACCAAGTGGGATACAGCTCTTGCAGAGGCAGTATGGATTGGACATGCTGTCCAAATATGGGATGACAGGCTGTAAGCCTATTTCAGTTCCTTTGGAGCAGAATGTGAAGCTGAGCACAGATGCAGGTGAGCTTCTAAAAGACCCTACTATGTACAGACGCATAGTAGGAAGTTTGATTTATATGACTATTACCAGGCCAGATTTGAGCTATGCTGTTGGATTGGTAAGTCAGTTTATGCAGGCTTCAAGGAAACCACATTTGGATGCGGCTAGACGCATACTCAGGTATGTGAAGTCCACATTGCAGTATGGACTATTTTATGAGACTAGGGTTCAGATACAGTTGCATGGATACACTGATGTTGATTGGGCTGGTAGTATTTCTGATAGACGATCTACCAGTGGATATGTGTTCTCTTTTGGGAGTGCTGCAGTCACTTGGAGCAGCAAGAAACAGCCTACAGTTGCCTTGTCGAGCATAGAGACTGAGTACAGGGGTGCAGCAATGGCTGCATGTGAGGTAGCTTGGTTGCATAAGCTACTTTATGATATGCATCAGTCTACAGATGGGCCAGTTGTCATTTATTGTGACAACATGAGTAGTATACACTTGGCAAATAACCCAGTCTATCATGCTAGAACAAAGCACATTGAGGTGCATTATCACTATGTGCGAGAGAGGGTTTTACTAGGTCTTATTGATCTAGTTTATGTCAGCACAGAGGATCAGGTAGCTGACATATTCACGAAGGCATTGGGCGCAGAGAAGCTGCGCAAGTTCAGAGACCTGCTTGGTGTGCAGGAATTGGGATTGAGCTCGAGGGGGAGTGTTGAGATATCGAGCTCCACTCGTGATACGCCAGGGTGACCGTTGTGTATTTATGTCACCGACCTGTTAGTTGCAGACGCGGTTGGTACACCGCCTATGAATAATAGCTACATGATAGCTATCCTTATCTACTCTAGTTCGTGGCTCAGTTAGTATGCCACCTTAGTTAGTTGAGTTTGGTTTGAGACCCATATATAGGGTTCTTCTATTTCTTTGTATGAGAGTTCTTTTTTACTTACACAACTAAGAAGAGGAAAACTATTTTTTTGGCCTCCACCCTTGTGTGTATTCCCCCATTGTGCAAGCAAGAAAGCTTCAAGTGAGACTCCTTCCTTCTCTCCCACAATCTTGACACTTGACCTCTCCAATCACTCTCTTAGAGACACAAATCCATTCAAGCACTCTTTTTTTCCCTTTTTTCTTGATTTGTGCCCTGTTTGGGCCTATTTTATAGCAGCAATCCTAAAGCTTTCCCACTTTGATTTCTCAATCCTACCTACTCTAAATGCAACAAGAATCAAAAAGTAAAGTATTGTAATGATTTCTCCTACTTCCCTAATCATCAAAACAAAAAATACTTACTTGTTGCAAGGATTAAAAACCCAAAACCTCCTATCTATCTCAAGCTTCGGTACGGGGATGAACCTTTATTTCAATGCTTGAGTTGAGGCACGCAAGCGCTCAAGCTTGAATCCATTGGTCCCAGTAATGGAACCAAAATGTAGAGGGGGCTCACCCCTTAACCGCCAAGACCCACTGGCCGCTTATCCCTTCAAGCGAGTACCTATGGCTATCTCTCGCCAAGCCGACACACCTTCGATCCTACCCGGGTGTAGTGAGCTTATCTCAATGCCTGAATGAGTTACCTCCTCCCTCAAGCACACTGGTAGCTCCATGATTCATGATGCAAGCTCAAGCATCCTCAAGCCTCCACCTCCACCTCCAAGCTCCATCCTCTATAGCCATGCATGAGACAAGACAAGAGAAGAGAAGAGAAAAAGAAGAGAGGAGAAGATGGAGAGCTTCACCTCCAAGATCCCTCGCCCTCACACACTCACTCCCTCACTCCCTCACTCTCTCACTCTCCCTCTCTCAAGCACACACAAGCAAGCAAAGAAAAGAGAGGAAGAGAAGAAGACGAGTCCACTTTTGCCCCACACCAAAGAATGAGCTTCTCCTTCACTTATTAGGTTTATATACAAGCCCTAAAACTTTTGGGCACCCATTCCCTTTTTACATAACCGAGCATCTTGCCAAGGTCCTCTTTTCCTATTCCCTTCTATTCCACCCTATCCCTTCACTTACGCCCGTTTAGATTTTACAATTTGCACAAGAGGGAGCATGGCGCTCTTATACAAAATTTCAGGGACACCTTGCATTTAAACATATGCCTTCCGCCTTTTGCACTTGCCTTGGATTTCTGGGGGTTATCCTTACACTTCTTCACCATTTCTTTTGTTGTGTTCGCATTTTTAGATTTTTCTTGTATTTTATCATGCCTTCTTTTTCTTTGCGTTGCGCTAGGTTTAACATCTAGAATAATTTACCAATTGAAGGTTTAGATAGTTGACTACCTAATTGTAGTACCACACATAGATCCTCACAAAGCTAGGGTAAAACAATAACCTCCAACGGACTCTGCGTCCACCATATGTTTTGAGGGCTATAAACATTTATATTATGACACATTGAGTTGGAGACCTGCATATCAAGAATTGTCCATGAAATCGATGCTTCCAAAAATGCCACTCAACCTATCTAACTATTTCAATGTCAAGTTTTTGGATTTTTGTATGCATTTTTCAGATGTAAGAAAAGCTATTTACTTTTTAGCATTGTTTTTTGGTCTACAACAATATGTCAATTTGGTTTCTAACGCAACACACCATACAACAAGAGCAAAATATTGTAACCATGGCCCTTACAATTTATTGATAATGATCTTATAACCATTAACTCCTACCATGAGGGACTAACTTATATAATATTAACAACTTTACTTATTTGAGGGGTGTAAGGCGACTTAAGTCTCTAAGTTTCAAGAGCACAATCTTAACACCCTAGAAGGAGAGTAGAGGGGTTTAAGTGACATATTGAAGAGTAAACTCAAACCTACACTTTTTTGGCTTATGGGAAGTTAGAATGTATTATCATTGAAGTAGAGATGCTAATCTTGTAATCTAGAGAACTTTGCTCTTGCTCTGAGTGAAAAGTACATTCAATGAATCTAGATCCAACAATTTTGTCATATAATATAATTGAAGGATATCCCAAGTCTAAATCGCATCATACACGACATGCTTAGAGCACTTCCAAAGCTTTACAAAATTGAAAGGTTAATGATAGTCTTTAAATCCAAGAACTTATAAAGTGCACCTCCTAAAAAGGAAGTATCGTGTTTCACCATTAGAGCTCACACTCAAGCTAGTTTTTGGATGGTGGAGGAGGATGCACATGGTGATCACACACACACACACACACACATGTTTTCATTAACCTTTCCTTCCAGATGTTCCTAGTGCTTGCCTTTTCAAATTGAGATATCCAAAGCATAGTTGACATTGCTAGGTAGATCCTTTGCTTCTTTTAGATCATTTGTCCCTTGAAATTTCTAGTTTCTTTTTAAATGTTTCCCTCAAACATTTCAATTTCTTTTCAAATGTTGCGCTCTAAATAAGGATACTTTGAAACCTTGGAGAAGAGAGGTAGGATGGGAGACGATGATTATACTCCGAAGGCATGACACCTATGTGCTTGAAAGCTCAGTTCTTGCAATCTCACATACTGTTAGCTTCACTAAAACGAGCTACCACCAGTCAAAGTGTCTAGCGATAGCTTGTGGGTATACACTTCTCTTATGAGCTAATGTCTACGATGGCCATGGCACTCCTTATGCAAGAACTCGTTGCAATAAAGTGTTTTATTGGGTGAGGGTTGGGGTGATCTTTTCTTAAGTCCCGTGTTCCCTGAGCTCCTAAATGGGGCGCATAGTGCCTATCCCTGCGAGCATAATGCTGGTCTCTTGGAGCCCTCGACGATCGAAGGGAGTGGAAATGGAGCCTAATCTGACGAAACCAGCAGCTTAAGAGCGAGCTTGCACAACCTGGTTGCCCATTCCGAACTCTCAGAGCGGTAGGATCTTCTACACTAACTTTGTAAGCTTGGAGAGGGAAGACGGAAACCAACCAAAGAGTGTAAGCAAGCTTGGACAGAAGAAGAGATAGCGATGTGATATGCTTCCAAGTAATGTTAGTATCTCTGGGCGCGGAGAGGAAAGATGGAAGCTGCATTGTTAACCCCTTCGGTCTCCCATCCCTGTGTTTTCCCTCACCGTGTTCCTGTGCCCCGCCCTTTCTGCCTCAAATTGGCCACCTCAAGAAGCTTGCTTCGCATCGTCAACAATTCCTCGGACTTCCTTCAGGTCTGATTGCCTTGCGACCCTCTGTTTTCTAATAAGCCACAATACGTTGGTTTCGTGCCATCATTCCATTGATTATCAGGTTGAAGGGGTCTGCTACCGTCCCCCAGGCACGACAGTGAATCTGCTTGACCGTGTCTCCTTTAGCCTTCCAGAGAAAAGGTTTGTAAATTTTACTTCTGATTTCACTCCTAGCCAATTGCAGTTTTTGTTTCTACAGAATCTTCCATTAGCACAAGACGTCGAAGGTTTTGGACAGCTTAATCTGGATGAGGTTTTTTACTTGTTAGGACTCGGGATAACAAACTGAATTTCCAAATCTCTGAATTCCATATATGTTTGCGTATGATGTGCAGCTTAGGCTTGATCTTTGGCCGTAGCGGGAGTGGAAAAACGACTCTGCTCCAGGTGTGCCTCTGTCCAGACTTGTTATGTGTTCGCGCACATGTGATTGTCCGCAATATATTTTTCCTAATTGGAATCTTGCACGCTTAAGCGATCATTCTAGTTAAATTCTGAACATGAAAACATTTGAATTGTTTAGGTTCTTGCGGGCTTAGCCAAGCCAAGTGAAGGGTCCATAATCATAAACAAACAAGAAGGATACATAAACAACATTGGATTGGCTCCTGGGAGCACTGGCATAGTGTTTCAATTTCCTGAAAGGTATGCTGCAGTTCTCAAATGTGCAACCTTGGCTCCTTTATCTTAAACGAGGGTACAATTCCCTTTCTTAATGAGTTTCTTTCGAAATTTTTGGTGACCTCTTAGAAGGGATGGTGTTGGGGTACTTGTATTGTGCTCTTGTAAGAGTGTTTGTAAGTTGCTGCTAGGCCTTAATCTTGTCATGAAATTAGTTTTCAATATGCCTCCTCTCTACAGCCAGCATACAACCGAATTCTCAGCCTGATAATGCGGGGGATGCCCATGCCTCTTAGAAGGGATGGTGCTGGGGTATTTGTATTGCACTCTTGTAAGAGTGTTCGTATAGTTGCTGCTAGGCCTTAATCTTGTCATGAAATTAGTTTGCAATATGCCTTCTGTCTACAGCCAGCATACAACCGAATTCTCAGCCTGATAATGCGGGGGATGGCAACATGGGAGCAAGGAAGTAGGATCGTTGGCATGCTTTTAAGCTGCCTCAGAATTAGTCTAAAGTGAATATCAGACTATGGGCTTTTCTTTTGGTGGGGGAGAACGGGGAGTTTCTCTTGTACAGCCAAAAAGAAGTGTAGATAAAACTTATTCCAAATGTGAAACTAGAAAGTTTTCTGACGGGAAAAGTGGCTTAAAAAGTTCTATAGAAAAGCATCTAGTGTGTGACCACTCTTTTCATCCTAAAGCATATCCTGCACCCTTGCATGTGCCATCAGAATCCATCTTGTTGCTAGAATAATGTGGAGCAATGGAATAAAGGAATAAGAACACATGAATTCAGAATTAAGGAACTCGAGAAATGGAATCTATATACCAAAGTACGAGAGTGTCTATAAAGGCACAAGCTGTGGTCAACTAGCAAAGTTCCCAATCTCCCTCTCTCCAGCAGGGTGTAGTGTGCATGTATCGCATGATTGTGAGACGGAGGAAAGGCAGCCTTTATATAGGCTGAAATATTATAGAGAACAATAAATAGATTGGCTAGCATTTAATGAGGCCATTAATGTAGGTTGGCCGTGTCAGAAGTGGAGCAGCGGTGGAAGCATAAACATGTGCTGAAATAAACTGCTGAAACACAAGACAAAAAGAGAAAAGAACACGATACAGATGAGAACTCAGATGTATGCACGGGAAATGGAATCCATATATCTGAACACGAGACAGTCGCATACAACAGTGAGTCACTGGCTGCGTGGGCACTGGCACTGGCACTGGTACTGGCTCCTCTCTCCACAGAGTCTGCAGATGGTGAAGATGATGATGATGATAATGACTGAGGAGGAGCACTGAGTATAAATAGGCTGAAAAAGTGGGGAGCAATAATGCTGGTCGGACAGCATTAATGCTGGCCGACTGGCGCATAAAAATGCTCCACTGGCATAAAATGCCACAACAGAAAATACCTAAAATACCTAATAAAAATGCCCAGCCCAGATCAAGCTCAGACTCACACATGAGCTGACAAATACTTTGCGAACAGGCCGACCATAATTATGGCACTTGCTCAGAAATGAAATGTACTTGAATAGTATGCCCATACAACCACATCGCCAACACCCTCTCTCAAATCATTTGTAATGAGTACAAGAAATCATACAATGACGAAAGACACACCATAGTAGTATAGTATAAACAAGAAGACCATCACTAGGGCCATAGATACCCAATTTGTGGTTGTTAAAGCCACACCAAGTTGCTTTAGAAAGACACTAATGTCGATGTCAATCATACCAATCCTTGATTATAGAGAGTAGGAATGGTTGAATCTTGATGCCTGTCATGAACTAGCTTTGGATTAAGCATATCACAACTAAGGCTTCCTTGCCTTTGGCCAAACTATCGAAGTGTCACCTCATGTGGAAAGTTGAAATAGATTGGGAGAAAAGATTACTCGTCATACCTTCTTTTTGAAGGAGGGGACAACTGCTCCTGTTCCTGGAGAAAGGAGGCTCTTGCCTCGTGCAAAAACAGCATATTCCACACAGCTGTACCTGAATCAGAAGAAAAGCCCTTGATTCTGCAGCATAACCGTACTGTCAGGGAGAGAGAGAGAGAGTAGGAAGCAAACTCAGCCCTCTGTGCATCATAGACAAGGTAGACCAGCTCTCAAGAGCTCTCCATCTGCAGCAATCCATTTCCCTTTTACAAAATGAGCCCCCCATGCATTGAAACTCGTTTTTGTGTTGTCCTCTCTCTCTCTTTTGGGAATTTATGCCCAAATTGTGACACATGGCATACATGTAACAATTTTCTTGTTTAAACATTTCGGTCTAAAATTCTCCATCCTCGGTTCAAAATTTGACCTCGGCACAGACCAGAGGATTAATCCTCGTACAAAAACGAAGTTAATGACGCGAACAGATTCTGAGGTCCAAAAATAGTAACTCCCTAAATTTTAGGAGTTGCTTCCATTGCATCCCCACTAGTCTTCTGACCATCTTTGGAGACTATGGCTACATCCAAATTTACAATGTAGCTCAACTGAAAGTGAATTTCCACTGATGACCCCACATGGACTAATCTCTTGGAGATTTGACCATCTTCACTTTGAACTAGTCTCTTCCAGGCTAGTTCTTCAACACACTTGTCCATATACACTTTCACAAGTCTCTTCCAGGCTTGTCAATCTACAGTGCCATCAGTCTCTTTCAGACTTGTACTGGACCTTAACTGTCCAGTCTTGACTCACTAGACATTCCCGTTTGTTTCACATGCTGGCCATGCAACTCAGGCGTTTAGATTTCAAAAGGGATCCTTCCAAAAAGAAAAACCAAATAAAGTATGTAATAAAGAAATCAACAAAAAGGTAATAGTTGTCACAGTCTTGTGATACTAAGAATGCCATGTTTTATGCATGTATCAAACACATAGATATTCAATACCACTTCATTCGACATGTCTTGGATAATGGTCTTGTCATACTGACTAAGGTCAAAACCCAAGATAACCCTGTAGATGTTTTCACTAAGAGTCTTGCAAAGACTCAGCATGAGCATTGCATCCGATTAGTGGGAGTTGGCTAGCTTAAATGTACCACTTCAGGCTTTAAGTGGGAGGTTGTTGGGTGTAAAGTTGCTTCGGGTGTAAAGTCCCTTAATCTCTGTGTATAAACTTACACAGATGTGAACACACTCTTATTTGTATCCCAACATATAAATACATTCTATTCTTTGTGTACCGAGATGAGTTGGTACACTCATCTTGGGATTCTCTCACTCACACTCAACACTGTTGTTGCTTCACTTCTGTCTTGCATTCTCATTGTGCACACATCCCAACACCTCTAGGTATGCAACGCATGATGCAAGGGGGGGCACATTTGGTTGATATTACAAAAGTAGATGACTGTGATGAGCATGCATTTATGAGTTGACTGTTGGATGATGATGCGCCTTCTTCCTTGGAAGAAGCTCAATAAGATGTACATTGGATGTATGCCATGCAGGATGAGTTAAACTCCATTGCCACTAACTCTACATGGGATCTTTTGGATTTACCACTTGGTAAGAAGGCCATTGGCACAAAATAGGTTTTGAAACTCAAACACAAAGCTGATTGTACTATTGATAGATACAAAGTATGATTTGTAGGAAACGCTATGTGCAAAAGAAGGGCATAGATTATGCGGAAACTTTTGCTCCTACATCTTGTATGAATACAGTGAGGTGTGATTACTATGGCTGCAAATTATGGTTGGAAAGTATATTAGTTGGACATTAAGACAACATTCTTGAATGGGGCTTTACATGAGGATGTTTATGTGTCACAACCTTCAAGGTTTGTGGTTAAAGGGAAAGAGCACATGGTATGCAAGTTGCATAAGGCTCTCTATGATCTCAAATAGGCTCCTCATGCATGGTACTCTAAAATTGATGCTTATTTGGCTAGCAAAGGGTTCAAAAATAATCCAACTGCTCCCACTCTATACATTAAGGATGAAGGGGGGGACTTGTTGATTATCATTCTTTATGTAGATGATATACTGCTATGGTAGCAAATGCTATGTGCAGAAGAAGGGCATAGATTATGAGGAAACTTTTGCTTCTACATCTTGTACGAGTACAGTGAGATGTGTGATTACTATGGCTGCAAATTATGGTTGGAAAGTATATCAGTTGGACATTAAGACATCATTCTTGAATGGGGCTTTACATGAGGATGTTTATGTGTTACAACCTCCAAGGTTTGTCGTTAAATGGAAAGAGCACATGGTATGCAAGCTGCATAAGGCTCTTTATGATCTCAAATAGGCTCCTCATGCATGATACTCTAAAATTGATGCTTATTTGGCTAGGAAAGGGTTTAAAAATAGTCCAATTGCTCCCACTCTATACATTAAGAATGAAGGGGGGGACTTGCTGATTATCATTCTTTATGTAGATATCATACTGCTCACTAGACCTATAGAGGGAGAAATTGTAGATTTTAAGGCTGAATTAAATTATGCATTTGCTGTGTCATGTAGGGGCTGTCTACACTATTATTTGGGGATTCAATTTATCCAAAATCAGCATGGTATCATCATGTCACAGTCACAGTAAGTGGATAAGCTATTACATAGGTTTAATATGCAAGATTGCAAACCTATGTGCACTCCTATGAAGCTAGGCTTAAAGTTGTCTATGCATGACGGTGAAGAGATGTTTGATGTTACAATATATAGCCAAGTTGTCGGTTGACTTATTTATCTTTGTAGCACACACCCTGACATTTAGTATGAAGTATCTTAGGTGATTAGGTATATGCACAGTCCACGGACTATATATTTGTAAGCTGTTAAGTGGATCTTCAAATATTTGAAAGGTACTTAATCACATGCATTATTATTTCTGAGGGGGAGAGGAGACTTGCATCTGCAAGCTTATAGTGATTCAAATTAGGTTGGTGATGCAGACACTAGGCAGTCTACCAGTGGATAGATATCTTTCTAGGCCATTCATGCATTTCATGGTTGAGCAAGAAAGGGCCTACAATGCCTACCTCATGTTGCGAGGTTGAGTACAAGGTAGCCTTTACCGCAATAGTGGAATGTGTATGGATATGTAGATTGTTGGCTAATCTATAGATTTCTTTGGAGAGTCCTACATCCATTCTTTTTGATATTCAGAGTGCTATTGTAGTGGCACGGAACCGTGTGTTTCCTGCTTGCACGAAACACATTGAAGTACATTACCATTATGTTAGAGAGAGAGGCTATGCAAGAGAGATCAATTTGATATATGCCCCTACATAAGAGAATGTTACAAACATTTTCATCAAAGCACTTTCTTGTGAGAAGTTTGAGGCTTTTTAAATGTCTTTGAACTTGCTACTCTTTGGTGATTGATATTCCTATACTTGTATCACATTGGCACTAAAGGGGGGTGTTAGAATTTGCCAATTCTATAGGCAGTGCCCAATGTTTTAGTTAGTTGGTTTGTAGTGTGAACGCAACCACTTCAATAAGTTGTGCCACCACTTCTAGAGTTAAATGAACTCTAGAAAAGTTAGGGATAGATCTAACTTAAGACCTATTGTACTTTCACTCTATCATTTCAGCACTTGCATCTTTTGAGTGTGGGACTGCTGAACACTCTTGCTCATTGTCTTGTGATCTACTCTCTTTCTCTCTTCCTCCATTTCCAATAAAAAGAATAGGTATTGTCAACATTGTTAAAAGGCTGGCCATTCGACGATGAGTGTCAATCAAAGGCAAGAGGCACATAGCCAAAATCAAAGGCTTGTGCCCAATGAACACTCTTGCTCATTGTCTTGTGCTCTACTCTCTTTCTCTCTTCCTCCATTTCCAATAAAAAGAATAGGTATTGTCTGTGAGAGTGCGCAACGGAAGAAGAACACGAACACACAGGAGAGGAGAGAGAAAGCAG
Source organism: Lygodium microphyllum (assembly GCF_053477565.2). Taxonomy (NCBI): domain Eukaryota; kingdom Viridiplantae; phylum Streptophyta; class Polypodiopsida; order Schizaeales; family Lygodiaceae; genus Lygodium; species Lygodium microphyllum. The sequence continues at coordinate 186,095 of NW_028229540.1, read as the reverse complement.
AGAATGAAGGAAGAAAGTCTGCACTGACTGAGATGAATGTTGAATACACTGAAATGGACAGAGCAGTCCCTGCACGCAGCCCGGAGCGTCAGTGAGGGGACCAGGACAGACTGGAAGCAATGGCAGCACCAATGCCGGAGACGGAGATGACGGAGGCAGTGCTGAACCTGCAGAGCACAATGCTGGAATGACTGGGGGGGCTGCTATATATAGCCCCCAGGCCAGAAAACTGGCCGACCTGCCAAATCTGGCCGACCTGGCCAGATTTGGCATGGCCAGATTTGGCCGACCAGCCAGATCTGGCCGACTTCTGGCCGACCTGCCCAGAAAATGGGCCGACTGCAGAAAAACAGCCCAGTTTGGGCTGTATGACACCCACAGGCTGCTGGCTAACCAGGACAGCCACTAAAATGATTGATAGAGCTCCTCTGTCTCCTGTCAGACTCTGACAAGAGCTCACAACCAGGAGATGACAGGCTGAGAATGATAAAGAGCAGGCTAACACCCCCTCTCAACTCCTGGGAGAGTCTGAAGACCCAAGAACCGCATGTGATGAAGCAAAGAAGCCTGAGGCAAAGGCTTCGTAAAGAGATCAGCTGCATTGGCTGCCGTAGGACAATAGACCACCACCAGCTCCGAATCCACGATCCGCTCTCGAACATAGTGATACTGAACCTCAATGTGCTTCGTGCGAGCATGAAACACCGGGTTCTTGGCTAGAGCAAGAGCACTCTGGTTATCCACGCGCAGCTCCGTAGGTCCGGTCTGGGAAAAGCCAATCTCCGCGAGTAAGCGACGAAGCCAAACTGCCTCCATAGCGGTCGAACATAGGGCCCGATATTCGGCCTCTGTAGAAGAAAGTGCCACAGTAGGTTGCTTCTTGCTGCTCCAAGAGACAGCACCGGATCCAAGGGTGAAAGCATAACCGGTAGTGGATCGTCTCGAATCCACATCACCTGCCCAATCAGAATCACTCCATCCAGAAAGGGTAATCCCATCTCCATACATGATCCCGAAGGATCGAGTCCCCTGTAAATAGCGAAGAACCCGCAAGGCTGCCTGCCAGTGATTGTGGGTAGGAGTCTGCATAAAAGAAGACAATAAAGCCACCACAAAGGAGATATCCGGCCGAGTGTGAAGCCGCCAGATAAGAGAGCCGATAAGGCACCTGTAATGGGTGGGATCAGTAAGGGGAATTCCAGCTGTCAAAAGCTTGGACTCGGGGTCCATGGGGCATGAGATAGGCCGATACTCAGCCATATCAAACTCCAAAAGAAACTCGGAGATGTACCTGTGCTGCGAGATAAAAATGCCCTGTGCCATCTGATAGATCTCCAGGCCTAGAAAGAAGTGAAGGATCCCTAGATCCGTCATGTCAAACTCCTGCTGAAGAATGGACCGTGTATGCTCCACCTGCTGAGTGTCGCTCCCTGTAATGATAAGATCATCCACATACAAGATAAGGAACACTGAAAGAGAATCCACAACCCGTAAGTAGAGGTTGGGATCATAAGCGGAGCGCGCAAAGCCACTCTGTAGAAAGAAGCAGTCAATCCGCTGGTACCAAGCACGAGGAGCTTGCTTCAAGCCATAAAGAGCCTTCCACAGCCTGTAGACATGATCCTCCTTTCCTTGCACAAGAAAACCAGGAGGCTGTGAAACATAAATCTCCTCCTCAAGAACGCCATTCAGAAAAGCAGACTTGACGTCCATTTGATAGACAGGCCAACGGTGGTGAGCAGCAAGAGCCAAAAGAACTCGTATGGTGGACATCCTGGCTGTAGGAGCAAAAGTCTCGAAGTAGTCCAAGCCTGCACGCTGTGCAAAACCCTTGGGAACAAGCCTAGCCTTATGCTTGTCCAAGGAGTCATCTGTAAGATACTTGGTCTTAAAGACCCATTTCACACCAATCACCTTCCGTTTTGCGGGACGCGGAACAAGCTCCCACGCATGGTTTCGCTCGATGGAATCGAGCTCGGCCTCCACAGCCTGTCTCCAAATATCCTATGCAAGAGCCTCCTCCAGAGTGGAAGGCTCGGAATCCTGAAGAATCTGTGACATAAGAGCATAGTTCACACATAGTGAACTGTCCCGCTGGGTCTGTAAACGTGCTGATCGATGTGGACCTGTGGAAGAAGCAGGAAAGTGAGTAACACCTGAATCCTGCACGAGCCGGCGATACCATAAAGGAATCCTGAGAGACTCATGCTGCTGTGAGGGAGACCGGGGGGTCTCTGGAACCTGCAAAGCACCCAAATCGGAGAGGGACTCCCCCTCACCGAGTGAAGGTGAGATCCTCCGCATGTGAAGAAGGCTGTGTATCCCGTGAAGATCCCGAAGTGGCGGTAGTAGAGCTCGTAGAAGACGGAGTCACATCCACTAAAGGGGAAAGGGAAGCCGAAGGAGGAGGAATGGGGGGGTGCTAAGAGGCATCCTGGAAGGAAGTGAAGGGAGAGAAGGTGGGGGGGAGGGGGGTCAGTCGATGACGAAGAAACATCTGTAATGGAACCATCAATCGGATCCTCAGAGGCCGAAGCCTCATCAAAGATCACATCCCTGCTCACCTCAACCTTCCGCGTCGTCGGGTCGTAGAGCCGATATCCCTTCGTGGTCGTACTATAACCAACAAAGATAAGCTTTCTCGACTTAGAGTCGAACTTCGTCTTCCTCTTCTTCTTGTCCACATGGACAAAAGCATCGCACCCAAAGATGTGAAAATGGGACTCGGAAGGCTTCTTCCCAAAGAAAGCCTCATACGGAGTCATGTCATGTAACGCCGAAGTCGGAGAGCGGTTGCGAATATGCACCGCTGTAGCCACCGCCTCACCCCAAAGGAAATGAGGAAGACTCCTATGCTCCAGCATAGATCGGGCCATCTCAATCATGGTCCAATTCGCATGCTCCACCACACCATTCTCTGATGGTGTGTTCGGATGGGAATACTCCACCCGAATACCATGATCCCTGCAGAACTGAGAGAAAAGGTGAGAAGTGAACTTGCCACCGTGATTAGCTCGAACGCCACGAACCTTGGAAGTTGTTTGGGTCTCCACAAACACCTGCCACTCACAGAAACGGGAGTACGCCTCGCTCTTGTACTCCAAGAAATAAGGCCACACATAACGACTAAAGTCGTCCACAATCAGCATCAAATACTTGGCCTTCCCAAGGGAGGCCGTGCCCATAGGTCCGCAAAGGTCTGTGTGAACCAACTCAAGCGGAGAGGTAGCCCTCCTAGAAGCAACCTGCGGGTGAGGCTGCCGGTGCTGCTTGCCCCTCAAGCAGCTAGGGCACAAAGTGTGAAGAGGAGGGAAATCAGGAAGTCCCTCCGCCATCTTCCTCCTAGAAGCCCGGCGAAGAGAATCGAGGTTCAAATGACCATACCGAGCATGCCAAAGTAGCCCAAGCTCACGGGAAGTCCGCGCAGCCAAGGCTGTGAGCGTATAAAGCCCACCCTTCTGTGTACCTGTCCAAAGAGCATCACCTGTAGAAGCATCCTCCACTGTGACTGCATCTTGTGTAAAAATGACTCGGGTACCTAACTGAGTAAGGCCATGCACAGATAATAGGTTAAAACCCAAATCAGGGACATAGAGAACTTTGGCGGAGGAAGACCGCCTGTTAGAAAACATAGGTAAAGTCCCCACGCCTCGAACAGGAACTGTAGAATTGTCACCAATGGTGACTGTACCCCATCTGGAACGAAGATCCTGAAGCCAATCCTGACGGAAGGTCATATGTGAAGATGCTCCACTGTCGACGAGCCAAGGCTTCTCCTGTGTGGTAGAAGCTAGGGCAGTGTCCTCCTCAACAAAGACATGCACAAACGTAGATTCTGTTGTGGCTGGGGCCGCCTTCGAGTCCATCTCCTTAGGCTTCAAATGGGCTCTGCCAACACTTCTCCTCGGGATGAGTGCCCTTTCCACAATGGGGACACTTGGGCTTCTTCTCCTTCGCATCCTTCTTGTCCTTGGCCTTCTCCTTCTTTTGTTTCTTCTTCTTGCCGCCACCTGTGGCGGCCGTAAATGCCTTGGTGGAGCCACTGGCTCCCACCTCTTTGAGTCGCTCGTCATGCTCCAAGACAAGCGGGGAAAGCTCCTCCCATAGGAGTGTCTCACGGGTCCTCGAAGTGATGAGACTGGTGTAGAAGACATCATAACGGGGTGATGGCAGCTGAGTCAACAGAATCATGGCCATATCCTCAGACGATATCAGACGACCAAGAGAGGCTAGTTCGCCTCGCATATCCTCCATCTTCGTGATGTGCTCCTTCATGGAAGGAGAACCATCAAGACTGAGCATCCGCAACTTCTTCTCCAGGGAAATCTTGTGGGCAAATGTCTTGTGCTGATACAAAGACGCAAGCTTCGTCCACACTTCCGCCGCGGTCTGTAACCTGTGAACATGTACAAGAACAGAATCATGGAGACTCATAAAAAGAAAGGAACGGGCTCGAGAGTTGAGCCTATCCCATAAGGCTGCACGGTCCATAGAGGTGCCATCGGATGAATCCACGGGGGGATGGTCGATGGGTGAAGAAACAAGCTCCCAAAGGTCAAAGGTATCGAGGATGCAGGCCACCTTGTATGACCATAGGGAGTAGTTGGAACCATCCAACTTATCTTCCTTCGGAAAGGAAGGGAGAATTGGCACCTGAATAGAGGGAATCAAAGAAGGCATCCGCACATCTGAAGCAGTCTTCACGGAAGAAACCTTCGCGGTAGATGGAACCCTCTGAGATGCATGGACTGAAGAAGGACGAGTGCGAGGAGGTTCTTCCCAATGTCGAACCTCACGATAATCCCGCCTCCGCTCAGAGGAATGATGAGAAAGAAGTTCATCCTCTGAGTCTTCAAAGCCTGAAAACTGGTAAGACATCTTCCAATTTGCAAAATACCAAAGAAAGTTGTGCCGCTGTCGAAATAGGACCAGCAATGTGGTCACCAACCACCAAGACGCAGGCAGAGAGTGCCTACAAACACCTGGATCTGCAAAACACAAAGATAACTGATGTCGATCACCAGGAAAGAGACCACCAGCACCAGGAAAGAAGTCGCCAGCAGGAATGTGCCGCCTGGAGTGAAAGCGACCAGCAGGACAGCAAAACGCAGCCTGTAGGGAGGTCGCCCAGCAGAAAGAGGGACAGCCTGGTGGTAAACGCAGGATTTCTGCGTTGCTGGTTGACGTGGCAGCCTCTGCAGACAGCTTGGGCAGCAAAACGCAGGCTGAAAGGCCTCCTGTAGAAGTCGCCTGGCAGTTGATGATCAGTTGGCAGCAGCAGTAGGGTATCTCACTCCTGAGGGTATGTCCTCCGTGCTCTCAATCAGGCGATGATACCATGTGAGAGTGCGCAACGGAAGAAGAACACAAACACAGAGGAGAGGAGAGAGAAAGCAGAGAATGAAGGAAGAAAGTCTGCACTGACTGAGATGAATGCTGAATACACTGAAATGGACAGAGCAGTCCCTGCACGCAGCCCGGAGCGTCAGTGAGGGGACCAGGACAGACTGGAAGCAATGGCAGCACCAATGCCGGAGACGGAGATGACGGAGGCAGTGCTGAACCTGCAGAGCACAATGCTGGAATGACTGGGGGGGCTGCTATATATAGCCCCCAGGCCAGAAAACTGGCCGACCTGCCAAATCTGGCCAACCTGGCCAGATTTGGCCGACCAGCCAGATCTGGCCGACTTCTGGCCGACCTGCCCAGAAAATGGGCCAACTGCAGAAAAACAGCCCAGTTTGGGCTGTATGACACCCACAGGCTGCTGGCTAACCAGGACAGCCACTAAAATGACTAACAGAGCTCCTCTGTCTCCTGTCAGACTCTGATAGGAGCTCACAACCAGGAGATGACAGACTGAGAATGATAAAGAGCAGGCTAACATTGTCAACATTGTTAAAAGGCTGGCCATTCGACGATGAATGTCAATCAAAGGCAAGAGGCACATAGCCAAAATCAAAGGCTTAGACCCTCACCCCTTAGTTGGGCAATCCCTAGCAGGGGAGGTAAGGTGGTGGCAACCAAAATCAGGGTAGTGGCGTGGTTAGACCCACATTGCCAGTGGTCAGCCATCACAATTGACTTCATTCTCACCGTGTAAGGGCTTGTTTGATTGGTTTGTTGAGGTTTCCCTTGTCTCTTCATAAACATCCAAGGATTCAAGTCTCATTCACATCTGCGATTTCTCTCTTGATGAGGTGACTATAGAGACCAAGGCCTAGTCTTCATAAGCGAGTAGTTCCTCTCCAAGCTACACATCACATGACCCCCATCTAGGATATTTTTCATCTTTGCTTGGGTGCTGTTGGTACATAAGGACTCTCTTTATTAGTTATCTCACATACGGATGGTTGACATGTCAGAGATCATAGCCTGTCTTGGAGGGCAGTCGGACCAGCAGCAGCAGTCGGACCTGCAGCAGTCGGACTGCCACGTGGCAATCCGACTGCCTGCAGCGGATTTATTCCAGGCTGCGCCCTATTTCTGGCGCCCCATTCCAGGCAGTTTTTCGGCTATATATTGCCGACGTTTCCAGCAGCCTGGCGATTTTTCTCTGTCGCAGATTACAGACCGGTGCCGTGCAGATTTCTGTCTCTGTTCGCAGATTTTAGACAGCAGACAATGCAGACTGCAGCAGACTTCGAGGTGGACAGCAGGTCGCATCGTCGAGGTGGAGACACGCAGTCCAGCGCACTGCGCCCGTGTATATCTTTGTATTCAGCATTCTTTATACAGCAGATCTTCATTGTACACTGTCTCTTTCTCTCCCTTCTCTCTCTGCGTTCTCTCTCTCTCAGTCCTACGCTTCTGCACCGCTGCACTCTGACATGGTATCAGAGCAGTGTTTGAGGGCTGACTGAGCGCAGAATCAACCTGAAGAGGAGTTTCCATCGCGACACAAATTTGCGTTTTTTGCGTTTAAGGGCAGACAGGAGGGCTGCGCCTTGGAACAAGGCTGAAACGAGTGTGGGCGCACAGGAAAGGAGTACAGGTGGTGGATTTGCTGCTGTTTACTGCTGTTTGACGTGGAGAAAGTTTGAGTTTTCAACCTAAAAGTGCAGGTTTTGCTTTTTCATCGCCTCCGGCGGGTGAAGAAGCTTCGGAACGCGGAAGAGCCTTAGCAGGCTGAGTTTACTCAGTCAGAGGGGGCTGCTTTTGCGTTTGAGAAGGCATTATAGGTGAAGATGTCTACAGAGATGGACTTGGAGTTCCAGGCGATTATGGACCGGAAGGTGCCTGTCTTACCGGCTCCTCCTACAGATCAGAAGCTCGACGGCGACAACTACCGCATTTGGCGCGTTATGATGTTGGCCATTCTTGAGTCCTATGATTTGGCGGAGTTGGTACAAGAAGATATTGATCGGCCTTCGGTAAGAGATGAGTCCAAACTCTCTTCCGATGCTCGTGCGGAGTTGGCCAGGGCCCAGTCTCATTGGGACAAACTGAATGCCAGGATTCGATCCTTTCTCTTTCTATCATGCACTACAGCCGTGATCGCTCACATCGAGCACTTGACGGTGGCTCGTGAGATATGGCTGGAGCTTGATCAAATGTACAATCGGATGACCCTGATGAAGAGGGTTTCTTTGGAGGTACAGATGCGGATCTTGTCCATCAATAAGTCTTCTTCGCTAAGGGAACACATTAACAAGCTAAGGCAGCTACAGATGCAGGTTCAGAATGCGGGGAAGCCGATTCCTCCGAAGACATGGCGATTACACTATTGTCCCAGTTGCCGCCACGATTCGGTACATTTTACTCTGCCCTTATTGCTTCGGGGCGAGAGTCTACTCTTCGGTGGGAAGAGTTGGTTCCTATGGTCTTGGACCAAGAGGAACAGTTAAAGGGACAGAATGCTTCCAAGACGGAGGCGTTGACGGGTCAAGCCTCTCAGAAGAAGGGGAAGGACCAAAAGAAGAAGAAGGGGGATAACAAGTCCAAGAAGGACAAGGAGAAGGACAAGGACAAAGACTCCACATGTCATATTTGTGGAAAGACTGGCCATTGGAAGAAGGATTGCCCTGACAAAGACTCGAAGGACACCAAGAAGAAGGAAACCAAGGATTCTGGAGCGGTGGCCGCACCCTCATTAGCTGCATTTCTACATCTAGTTGTCATTGAGGACGCTTCACCGAATGCTTCTGATGCTGCGATGACGGCTCCCCAAGCTCGAGAGTGGATTGTTGATAGTGGTGCCTCACGGCACATGACTCCTTCATCAGATGGTGTTGCCCAGCTACGCCCTTCACGTGGGCAGGTTCTCATTGGAGATAGCTCTTCAGTTTCTATTGTAGGTCGGGGTAAGATGCAGCTTATTCCGGATGGACGAGGTGGCACCCATACCTCAGAGGTTTTGCATGTACCAGGATTAGGGTACCATCTCCTTTCAGTTCATAAGATTTGCTCCCTTGGTCTTTTGGTGGAGTTTGACAGTTTTACTGTGCGAGTCCTTGATCGTGAATCGAGGAAGGTTCTATCATCTGGATATGAGGAGAACGGCATTTACAAACTGAAGTCTTCCACTGCCCTCTCTACTCTTCTTCTTGCCTCACAGTCACAGTCTGAATTATGGCATGCTAGGTTTGGTCACCTGAACTATGACTATCTTTGGAAGGCGTCACGGGGACAGCTTGTTCGAGGGTTGCCGGATATAGTGGTGAGCCAGCAGCCTTGTGTCTCCTGCATACGGGGGAAGCAGCATAGAGATGCCATTCCCCACACAGCTTCGCGGCGGTCTACTTCACCGATGGAGTTAGTGTCTACGGATCTATGCGGCCCTATGAGGAATGAGTCCTTGCGTGGGAGCTCGTACTTCATGTTGATCGTGGATGACTATAGCAGGATGACATGGGCCTATTTTTTGGCACTAAAGTCAGAAGCTTTCTCGCACTTCAAGGATTGGCTTCTCTTTGAGGAGAACCGATCAGGCCGGAAGTTGAAGACCTTGCGATCCGACAAGGGAGGTGAATTTGTGTCTAATGAATTTGCTCGGTTTTGTGCAGATAGAGGAATTCACCAGGAGTTTGCCAATACCAATACTCCTCAAGAAAATGGTATTCTAGAACGGAAAAACCGCAGTGTGATCGAGATGGCGCGCACCATGATGGAGCACCAACAGACCCCTCAGGTTCTGTGGGCCGAGGCTGTGGCTACTGCAGTCCACATCCTTAATCGATCCCCTACTTCTGCCGTGGAAGGGATGACTCCATTTGAGGCTTATTTTGGGACGAAGCCAGATGTTTCTTACTTTCGGGTCTTTGGGTGTGATGCCTATGTTCACATTCCCAAGGCTCACCGTGACAAATTTGAAGCGGCTTCCCGCAAACAGGTATTTGTTGGCTACAGCTCCCAGTCCCAAGGCTACCGACTGTATGATCCCGTCAAGCGGGATGTATATACTAGCCGTGATGTGCGGTTTGTGGAGGTTCCGGTTACTTCAATGGGTAAGGAGCATCTCGTTCTTGGAGATCCAGGGGAGAGTTTGGCTCCTTCTACAGTTCCACTGGAGCCTGTGCCTTTTGATTATGATTCTGTTTCTGACACAGAGTCTACTGTTCCACCGGACCCTTCTGAGGAGTTATCCCCGGTGGACATTCCAGAGTCTTCTACTGATGGAGAACGACGAGGGGAGGTTCGGCCTCCTCCTCGCTGGGCCCGTGACACACTCCGTGATTCAGGGATCGAGGGGGTTCCTGAGGAGTGGGGACCGCAGGATGGTCCGCGGCGGTCCCGGCGGCACCAGGCGCATTCTTCCGAGCTTGTTTGCTCCAATTATTGTTTGATGTCCCGTGTTATGCAGGATCGAGAGCCCACCTCCGTGAAGGAGGCTTTACAGTCCGCCCCATGGAAGAAAGCTATGGAAGCTGAGTTGGAGGCTATTGAGAGGAATGACACTTGGTCGCTTGTGCCACGCCCCCCGAAGAAGAAGGTGATTGGAGTCAAGTGGGTCTTCAAGACCAAATATCTCAGTGATGGTACTTTGGATAAGCACAAGGCTCGCCTTGTTGCTAAGGGTTTTGCCCAGCGCCCAGGTATTGACTGTCATGACACCTTTGCCCCTACAGCTCGTATGGCAACCATTAGAGCTGTTCTTGCTCTGGCTGGCCATAGGAGATGGCCTGTTTATCAGCTGGATGTGAAGTCGGCCTTCCTGAATGGTGATTTGAAGGAGGAGATCTACGTTGAGCAGCCTCCTGGCTTTGGTTCTTCAGATGGGACAGTCTACAGGTTGAAGAAGGCCCTGTATGGCCTCAAGCAAGCCCCGCGAGCTTGGAATGAGAAGATTGATTCGTTCCTCCAGTCTCAGTTGGGATATCGGCGGTCCAAGGCCGATCCGCAGTTGTATGTTCACACTTCCGAGGATGGTTGTGTGCTGTTTGTATTATATGTTGATGATTTGATTGTCACAGGTGATGATGCACAGCAGGTCCAGGAGACAAAGTCAGCTTTACATCAGACGTTCGAGATGACGGATTTGGGGCTACTCCATTTCTTTTTAGGACATGAGATTTATCAGTCTCAGAGGGGGATTTTTCTCTCCCAACAGAGATATGTACAGGAGCTCTTGGTGTCTTTTGAGATGGAAGATTGCCGGGCCCTCTCTATTCCTATGGATCCGAACTGGAAGGCCACTTCCCATTCAGCTTCTCCTTTGGCGGATGCGTCCCGCTATCGACAGTTGATAGGGTCTTTGATTTGGCTTCTCAACACCAGGGTTGATCTATGTTTTGCTGTTGGGCTCTTGGCAGGGTTCATGAGTGAACCTAAGACGGTGCATTGGCAGGCTGCTCAGAGGATACTTCGGTATCTGAGGGGGACGTCTGATTTGGGGATTCATTACCCCGCAGGGACAGATGGGTCAGATCTTGTACTTGCAGGTTGGAGCGACTCGGATTGGGCCGGTGACGTGGACCACAGGCGGTCTACAACAGGTTACTGCTTTACTTTGGGTGCAGGTGTTATTTCATGGAGTAGCAAGAAGCAGCCCACGGTAGCCCTTTCGTCTACTGAGGCGGAGTATCGGGCCGCGTCTTCCACCACATGCGAGGTTGTGTGGCTTCGGAGATTGTTGGAGGAGCTTGGGTGCCCCCAGACTCGTCCTACATTGCTGCGATGTGACAATGAGAGTTGCATTGCCTTGGCGAGGAACCTTGTTTTTCATGCCCGGACGAAGCACATTGAGATTCAGTACCATTTCATCCGAGAAAAGCTTCTGGATGAGACCATCACTGTGGAGTATTGCAAGACGGAGGACAATCTTGCAGATTTGTTTACGAAGGCGCTTCCTCAGGCTCTACTTCGGCAACATTCCAGATCCCTCAGGCTTCTGCCCTGTCCAGGCTCTGAGAGGGGGTGTCAGAGATCATAGCCTGTCTTGGAGGGCAGTCGGACCAGCAGCAGCAGTCGGACCAGCAGCAGTCGGACTGTGCAGTCGGACTGCCACGTGGCGATCCGACTGCCTGCAGCGGATTTATTCCAGGCTGCGCCCTATTTCTGGCGCCCCATTCCAGGCAGTTTTTCGGCTATATATTGCCGACGTTTCCAGCAGTCTGGCGATTCTTCTCTGTCGCAGATTACAGACCGGTGCCGTGCAGATTTCTGTCTCTGTTCGCAGATTTCAGACAGCAGACAGTGCAGACTGCAGCAGACTTCGAGGTGGACAGCAGGTCGCATCGTCGAGGTGGAGACACGCAGTCCAGCGCACTGCGCCCGTGTATATCTTTGTATTCAGCATTCTTTATACAGCAGATCTTCATTGTACACTGTCTCTTTCTCTCCCTTCTCTCTCTGCGTTCTCTCTCTCTCAGTCCTACGCTTCCGCACCGCTGCACTCTGACATGACAGCCTTCCATGCCTGAAACTATCTAGGGATGTTCGTAAAGCTTGTTGACTAGAAAAATAGCACCGTACTCCATTCCCTCAGTAGTCTAGGATCCAATATGGACACAAGATACGGCACAAACTATATCCATGAACATATAGGGAATGGACATCAAACTCACCTCCCAACTAGAGGCAACAAGCTCACCCCAGAGCCTAGGAGCTAGTAGGTTGTAGCATATTGGGTCACGACCATGTTCCAAGAGCTGGTGTCCCATACTAGCAGCCCACACTATTCCAGTGTACAAATGTGTCGGCCTTTGGGCCAAGAGACCAAGAGTGGTGATCACACAATAATGTGCGCAATAGTGCCTTTGAGTCCTATAAATAGGACTCAGCTTCCCTAACTTTGAAAGTTAAAGTGCTTTCAATGCATTCACACTAAGTCACTTCATGACCATTGTGCCCAATGCTACTAGTGCTTTGATGAGAGAGAGAGAGAGAGAGAGAGAGGTTCAAGGCTAGTCTTTGGTCACACCATGGCAGCGAGCTCTCACGTTGTCAAACACATGTATGATCACCCTCTAGTCTTACTATAACATTCCTCTAGCTCATGTCCAGCAGAACCCAAACAGCCAGTAAGAGTTCTCACTGGTCAATACATCAGACCCACTACGTGTATGTCTTCTGTAATTACAGTAAGTTGTCTCGGTTCGCATGATCCTTGGATAGCAAAACTTGCAATGCTTTTAATGCAATAAATGATGAAGAGCAAACAGCTATACAATCTAAATACTGTTCCACTTTGTGAGTTAAGCTCGTTGAGGTGCAAGGTGAAGATAGCCAGCAATTCTTGTTACACACGATTTTTATCTTTTTTTTAGTGTGCAACCTTGTGATTGCACTTAATGGTACTTAAGATAAGGCATTTAGTTTGTGCTTTTAACTGAGTAAAGTTCTCTCTCTCACATTGTGCTTTGTGTGTGCATTTAGATATTTTTTAGGTGATTCCATCTTAGAGGAGTTAACATTTGGATGGCCTACACGATCTCAAGATCCTAGCATCTCACAACAGCTATTTCTGCAGCTGCACCAAGTCGTATTTGCGGTATGGTTGTGTTTCTTAAATATTTTCTCTCACATTACAATTAATTTGACTACCTGAGATATATATACATATATGTATATATAAATAGAAGTTTTGCTTTATGTTGTGCTCTAGGAGACTGTATAATGTTGTGTGGTTAATAGTTATTCACGACATGCCCAAGTGAAAGGAGCTGCATGGGCTGCTGCCACCATGATGTGCAGTAATTGGGAGCTAAGAAGGGGAGGGTGAGGGGAAAGAAGATGGGGACTCAGATCGGTTTCTCTCTATGTACATTCTGTTATGGCTTAGGATCCAAGATTCTGGCACTTTCAATTTGAGTCAGATGGTATGGCATGATAGACCTCCTGATTGGTTATTTGCTTAGGCCTTGTAATAGAATTTATTTTTGTGCTATATTTGCTATATCTTAGAAATCCTTTATAGGGCTAATCTTGTACTTTGCCTTCGGATAATTCATTCTGAGGGAGCTTTATATGTATAATTACTCTATTCTCTGAAGAAACAAAATCTCATCAGTAGGAGGGCGAATTGTCTTTTATGCCTTTTGATCCCTTGTGACACAAATTTGTCTTGAAAACCACTAAAGGCGTTATTCTCTATTTTTATGTGAGGTTGATACTGTGATTGCTTGCAAGTCTTTCATGTTACGAATTGTTGCTCTTGCTGGAACTTTTATTGCAGTTCTTTATTGAGTCTTTAATCTGTGGTGATTGCAGGTGGGTTTAACTGGAATACCATGGGATGCCAACCCTCGCTCTCTAAGTGATGGTTACAAGCGGCGCCTTGCTTTGGCAGTTCAGCTGGTAAGACTTCATGACAAGATGTTCTCAAACATCACCATAAGACTGCATGTTCTCATGTTTGCACTTTTTGGTCAGTTCTTAACTGTAAGGAAAGTGTGTGGGGTCAATAGCTTATAAACCAATTGGTAAAGGTCTTTCAGGTTGAAGGAAACATCCTGAGCTTGAAGTTTGCCTGTGTCATGATCAAGCTAATAGCTCAATTGCTTAAGATGTTTGATGCTTGAAGGAAAGGTCTTGAATGCAATTGCTGCTGATAAATGTCAAAATGTTAAAAACAATCGTATATTCAAGCCTTTGTGGAGCCCCTGAATCTCAATGAGGAACTAACCCAAGTGTCATTGATCTGGCGACTCCATGACTAGTCTAAGGGAGATGTCTTCTCTAAATAGTGTAAGGGTATTTTGACCAGACACTGCCATAGGCTCTGCATCTGCATATGTAGTGCTCCTCACTCTCCACCTCCTAGTACAGTCTACAAATCCTCTCTGCTCTAGGGATGTGGGCTGCTTGCCCTGTCTTGATCTCCAGCTGGTGAGAAGAGACCCTGAGCTGGCCAATGCCTCCTTGCTTCTCTCGTGGCAGAGAGAGAGAGAGAGAGAGAGAGAGAGAGAGAGTCTCTTAGCAGTCCATATGGCCCCTTGTATATCTGAACACTTTTTTAATCCAACACCCTGTGGGGAGGGAGGGAAGGGGGCCGTGGGGGGTGGGGGGGGGGGGGGGGAGACAGAGAGTGTGTGTGTGTACATCTGGATATTTTTTCATTCAACAACCTTCACAAGGAAAAGCAAGGAAGAGAGAGAGAGTTCCTGTTGATCTTGTGTATGTTCCAGGAGCAATAATTTGTGTTGGTTTTCTTTGAGTAGGTGCGAAAGCCAAACTTGCTGCTATTAGATGAGCCTCTTGCTGGATTAGGTGAATTGTTTCTTCAATGAGCCTACCTTTTGGGTACTTTGGTTCTGTTTGAAGAGATCTTTTATTTTATGTAAGATTCTTAACATAATCAAATTTTTGTTGCAGACTGGAAAGCCAGAATTGACGTTGTGAGGATACTTGCAACCTTAAAGAAGGAAATAACACTGCTGGTTGTTAGCCACGATTTGAAGTAAGTTGTTGTTGTGTGTGTGTGTGGTGTTTTTATATATATATATATATATATATATATATATATATATATATATATATATATATATATATATATATATATATATATATATATATATATTTGTATGTATGTATGTATGTATAGTGTTACGGATCCCCCTCCGTCCCGGTTACGCGTGTCACGCTGTGGACCATCTCAATACATCATGCCAACTCAATACGGCACTACAACACGACTCGGCATAGCACATCATGGCTCCCCCTTCAGGCCAGGAACCCAACTTGACACGGCATGATATCGCATCATGGCATAGCGCCGATGCGTCACGACAGTCCGCCTTTAGCGAAACCAACCCCCCCCCACAAAAAAAACAGGCAGGGAGTTCACCAGGTCACTTGAACTTTTCTGGTGCTCACGCAAGGAGGCACCCTCCAAACCCTTCACTGTAGCACAACACCCCACTCACTTCTCACCCCACAAAATGGCAATCCATCCCCCTCACAACTCGCTGTATGCACTCACCATCCCCACTCTGATAATCCGGGTGGAAGGCCTGAGCTATATATATATATTGGGGGTGGGGGGGGGGGGGGTTTGGTGCCACTAAATGTTTTTTGGTCTGTGTAGACCTTGTGTTTAATCTTTGTCGGCGAAGTTTTTTCTATGTAGGACTAACCATCAATCTTTGTTGTTAAAATTCGTTCTTCTGGCTGCTTTTATTTTATGATCTTTGTGTAGATATTCTGTTATTAAGGAGTTTTTTCGTTTGCACAGAGAACTATCACCTTTGGTGGATAGAGCTTGGCGTATGGAGCTTGGTGGTCGCTTGTGGCCAGACACCACCCCGTTACAGTAGCTAGAATTGCCAGCATTGATACTTATCCTTCAGTGCTGGAAGATTGTTGACACAAGCCATTGCTTGAAGGGTTAGCAACATAGAGGAACTTTACTTTCCAAAGAAAAACCAAATTATTCACAGAGTCAATCCAAGAGATCCCTAAAAGCAAAGCTTGTGACATGTGTGCAGTACTAACAATTGGTTCAAGAGTCAACGGAGTCAAGAGGTGCCCAATCCCATTTTCTTGGGTGAGAGGCAAATGGCCCAAAACCACATGGGGCCTCTTGACCTTTTCATTATGTGTGATACACTTGGTTAAATGATGTTTTGCAAGGCAAAACCATGTAAAAGGTTCAAGATTGCAGGGATTCAAGACAGTTATTACATAACTTGGTCAGTGTATGCAACTGACAAAATTATAGCAACATATGATTTGTTTGTGGTGTAATCATGTGTTGATGTTGTGCTTCTGATATTTCTAAGCACGATTTTTTCTCCTGAACAGACTAGATTTATTTTGCTACTGAAATAGATTTTGTGATAGTCTATTTGTTGTAAGTAAATGGGTTTTTTACAACAAATAGATTTTGTGGTCGTCTGTTAGTCTCAAGTAAATGGGTTATGAATGTATGCCTCAAGAGAAGGTAGCCCACAGTTTGATACTTTGTAGTCTTCAAAGGGAAAAATAAAGAGACTAGGGTTTTCAGCCAAAAGAGTACTTAGCAAAATCGTTGTGATGACATTTAATGCTTTGCAATTTGAGACCATTATTGTAGTTTTTTGATTTGAGTTATATGGAGAAAGAAGTCAAATCACAAAATTTGATAGCCGGGCTTGCAAGTAGATGAAGAGGCTAGCTCCTTCTGTAATTTGACGTTGCTAAAGTGCTTACAATGGTAAGACCTTGTGCCTTTGTTGGCTTAAAATCCATGATTCCATAATGGAGGATGTACAATAAAACATCCACTAGACAAAGTTGATATTATGTTGGTCTTCACAAATGGCATTTTGTACATTGTTACATAAATCTTACCATAAAATTATTTATAAGACTTTTCAAAGGCTATGATGTTAGTTCACAAAGAAGTGGCCTCTTATCTCTATTGATTTTTATAACGCTACACTAGTGTTCAGGGAATGAGTTTATGAAAACTAATATAGAAACTTTTAATTGAAATATTTGGTGGGTGCTTGAGGTGAGTGTTAAGGAGTTAAAAGAGTCATTGCTTTCGGAGCACATGCTTGGATTGTAGAGCCTTCATGCTTTGAACTACAATGTGGGAAGGTAGAACTGTAAGTCCACTACATCTTGCTACTAGTGTTATATTCTTTGTTTTTATGGGTTAGGAAAAAGGATACATGGTTAATTTAGAGCAAAGTGTGAGAAGGGTATGTGAGTAGTAGTCAACTCGGAGGTTGAAACTCTTGAAAGAATTGGAGTCCATTGAATTTGTCGATCATTATGCATTTAGCCTAACATCTAGGTTCCATAGACGTGGATGGAATCAATTGATGAGGTTTTGACACTCTTATCGTGTGGCATAATAGGAGGCTTGTCCATGATGCGCTTACTCTGAGACATGCACAACTGGATCAAGAATATTAAATTGATAAGAAAATGGTTTAATTGATTGAGGTAGGATGGAGTTTGTTTAGAGAGGTAGAAAACACAAGACCAAACTCAAAAAAGACTAAACGAACTCAAAAAATGCAAGCCTTTGATGTCTGTTTGCATCTCTACGAGCGGGTAGAGAGGCAAAGTGGGCACACAAGCAAATTGGATATATGGACACTCATCATACAGAAGTGCAATTAGACTTAATTAATTAGATTTATGTGACAACTCATTGAATACACTAGGTTTGATTGTGTAAGACCCAATCTTCGGGATTTAGAAGAGATTAAGGGGAAGAATGGAGCTTCTAAGGTGTGGCTTTTTAAATGCAAGCTTGATGGCTTTTGCTTTTTGCAAGTATTGCATTTGATAGTAGAAAGCTATTGGGTTGTATTAGCATCATGCTAAAGTATTTATATCAATCGTGGACATCAATAGCTTAAAGCAAGTGATTGTGTTCAGAATGAAAACATTGTGATTGTGTGGATTAGGAAGCTGGCATGATAGCAGAAGAGGAAGGAGAAGTGTGCTATTGATTTGGCAAGAGAGGAAAAAGGCATATGCATCATGGTACTTGGTCTCTACTACTACATTATTATGCTTTTATTGTTTGTGCTTTTAAGACACTATGATTACGATTTGTTTATTGAAGAACTATCCTTACAAGTAGTTTTAGACAGAATAAAAAATGCCTATGGAAGGTAGTTTTGGATAATGGTTGACATAAAATAAGTATCTATACAAGATAGTTCTAAATAATAAATACTTGACGAAAAACAAAGTATCTATTCATAGGAACAAAGTACCTAAACACAATAACAAAGTACCTATATAGGTACTTTTGTGTAGAGGGTATACTTTTGGACATAAAAATATCAAAACTTATAGATGGAGAGGAAATCATCACATAATGACATGGCATACAATGTTCCATCTCGATCTACCATTTGGCATATGAATGCTCAAAGAACTATATTCTTGGCCTAACTTTTCTCCATTATCTATTTTTCCTACATTCTAAGACTATATAATACACCTAGCTTTTGGATCAGATTTGAAATGATCTAACTATTGGAGCAAGTTGGCACCTTCTAGGAAGTTGTTCTCCTACTTTATATCCTCGCCACTCGAATTGATTAGATTTTACTCCACCTAGAACAGAATCAACATTTACCAATTTATAGATTGCAAATAGTAAAGTAGTTTGCCACATCACTATTATATATATTGAGCTAGTCTCAATTCATTGTATGGGGGGCGTTGTATAAGCATTGCAAGAGAGTAAGGATGTGTGCGCAGATTAGATTTATCTCTCTATTCATGCAATACTTATCTTGAATCAATATATTATCTTCTTGAGTGATCCAATCACTTCTATTGGTGTTATATTGTTTGCTTCCAACTATAAGACAAATCATAAACTCTTGCCCTTAGAGATGTATTTCTCAACATGTCTTTAGGTGAGGATTCAATAAGAAAGAGCATAATAATTTTCCTAGCAACATTTAAGTAACTTTTGAGACATTACTTAATAGCCTTTAATTGATTATCCATGATCCATCCTATCAAAGGAGATTTCATGTCACAGTTATGTTTTATAAGGTACAAAAACTTAAGAATCAAATCATCAAACATCCATTTTCTTCCTTTAAATTCTAACTATTCATAAAAAGAGAGTGACTTTGAGGCTTCTCTAACTAAGATGCAGTCTACTTGATTGTGAGCTCATTCCAATCAATTGTTTGTACGATCTCCTTATTATCTACTTTCAAGTGATTCAATTGAAGTGTCGAGCATCTCATTTCTTAGAATTTTATGATGGTATTAGAGTTATCATCTTAATTCTTCAACTTAGAATCAATGTTTACTCTATTTTATTCAAATATGGTAAGAAGCTAGAGGCATTCATCCTAACTCTTGGTTAGAGGTTATTCCTATCATATTTTCTCCATATCTCTTTAGAGATTATAGTCTTTTCAAATCTTCACCATTTAAAATGGGTCTTGGTAGTCTCTTCCTCATGTATATGCTCAGTTGTTGATATATACATACATTGTTCTTGTAGATACTGACTCATGCTTGACATGATTTTGTACATTTGGATACCCAATACCAATCATTGTTAGTGGTTGTCAATGGTGGATTCTTGACATGCATTGGTTGTATGCATCTATGTAATTGGCACTCCATATGCATTGGCAATTGTTGGTACTTGGTTGTTGCACTGCTAGTTACATTCTAAAGAACCCAGATTGCTATTTGAATATTCCTAGAAATGGAATCTTACTCTTTTGGTCATTCGCCTACTGATATATGCTCATTTACTACAATTTTATGAATGGCAAGTGACATCTCCTTGCTTGATGAGACAAGCAAGCTTGACAAAAACAACTTTAGTGCGTGGAAGTCCAAGGTGAAAATTCTATTAATGATTGAGAACATGGAAGATTGTTATAGGTGAAGAAGAAAGACCAACTCATGGAGGTAAACAAAGAAATGATTAGGATAGAAGAGTAGAACAAGCTCAAGGCTTTATCAACATTAATGTAAGTGATACCATGGTTGGCTACATTCAGAATGCAACAAGTGCGGCAAAAGTGACATGGCACATCTGAGCAAAGACGCAGGAGAGTAAAGCACCATTAGAGTAATGCATTTGAAGTATAAGTTAAATGAAACAATTAAAATTCAAATAAAATTTTACACAATTATTTGCTAAATCTTAAAGACATTGAGAATGAACTAATTGCATTGGGTGAGGATGTTAAAGAGGAAGACATCTCATAGGTTATTCTCAATGGTGTGAAGAAAGAGTATAAACACTTTGTCACTTGCATTTCCATGAGGGAAAAAGTTCCTTCACTTGAAGACCTCAATGGTCTTCTTATTCAAGAAAAAGAAAGGTTGAGACCCACTTCAACAACAATAACTCAAGATTTCAAAATTGGAAAAAAAAATTTCAGTAAAAATTAGCACACATCAATCACCAACTACCTACAAAGAGGAAAACAACAATATGTGAGTAAGAGAAGGATGATCCTCTCCAGTAAGACAAGGCCAATGCAACTATTGTGGTTATTAAGGCCATTGGGAAAGAGAGTGTAAAAAGAAGATGGTAAATCAACAGCAAGGAAAAAGGCCACTACTAAAAAATGGATCACCCAATGGAAGAGTTTCAAATACCAACACTGCATCCACCTCAAATCAACCCAATAATGGTGGAGAGAAAATATTAATATCCACTTGCATGAGCCACTCAAATAAATTAGCATGTGGATATCAATACTTATTGCAATTTTTGGGCTGATTTGGAATGAATGCCATGTGATTGGTATTTGAAACTCTTCCATTGGGTGGTACATCTTGAGCTGGGGACCTCCTTCCTTGTTTTTGATTAGCCATATTCTTTTCATTGTCTCTTTCCTTATGTCCTTCATAGCCACAATAGTTACATTGACCTTGTCTTCTTGGTGAGTATCCTCCTCCTGTTGTTCACATATAGTTGTTTCTTTCTCTTTGTAAGTAGTTGGTGGTTGACATGCGCTAATTTGTTGAATATTTTTATTTATTCATATCCACTTACAAAAGCCAGGTCAAACCAACAATTTGAACATGATTGGTACATGGACTTTAGAGCCTCTAATCACATGACTCATCATTCGAAATGGTTCAGTTTGGTTCAACCTCTCAATACAATAGTTAGCACAAGAGATGATTCATAGCATACTATTGAAGGAGAATATACTATGCCCATTCAACTCTCCTCATGTTAGGTAAAATGCTTGTCTAATGTTCTTTTAGTTCTTAGCATTACTAAGAATCTACTTTCAATTGGTCAGATTGTTGAGCAAGGACACAAAGTTAGATTTAATCAAAATGGATGTTTTGTATAAGAGTTCAAAGAGAATGGAAAACTATATACACAAGGAGAGAAGATTGGAAGGTTGTTCAAAATGAAGACAATTACATCTCATCAAGTAAACTACTCCAGTAAGACTCTCTCTACCTCAAATATATTATGGCATAAAAGATTGGGATACATGAATACCAGAAGTATCATGCATTTGAAGATAGAGAAGTTGGTTGAAGGGCAACATGTACTCCAATTCAATCAAGACAACCATACATGTTCCTTATGCTACTTTGGGAAGGAATAAAGAACCAAGTTTGAGAAGAGTACCTATAGAGAAAAGTAAAGATTTGTAATTTTCCATATGGACATATATGGGGACTATCCCAAACAACATCTTTAGGAGGCTATAGATATATCAACTATGTTGATGACTTATTAAGGAAGGCATGGATCTATCCCATAAAGTTGAAATCTGGAGCATTTTCTAAATTTCTAGAGTTGAAAGCAATGATAAAGAAGGAATGTAATGCATATCAAGGTTTTAAGATTCGATATGGGGAGGGAGTTTATCTCAAATAAATTTGAAGAATTTTATTTAAAAAATGACATAAGAAAGCATTACATTTGAAGGTATACACCTAAGCAAAATGGGGTTGCATAGAGGAAGAATTTAGTTATTGTTGAGCATCCTAGGTGTATGTTAAATGATGCTAATCTTCCAAATGCTTACTGGGATGGAGTTGTAAATACTTTAGTGTACATCATGAATAGAGCCTCACATAAGCACTTATTAATCTTACTCCAAAAGATGTATATACATGCAAAAAACCAAATGTGACTCAGAGTGTTTCATTGTGTTGCATACATGCATACTGATGATGAGTTGAGAAGAAAGCTTGACCCTAAATATCTAAGATGCATCTTTATAGGTTACTCAATCCAATATAATGGTTATAGATTGCATGACGAGTTGAGAAGAAAGCTTGATTCTGAATCTTAAAGATGCATATTTAATGGTTAGTCAATCCAATCCAAAGGTTATAGATTGTATGATCCAAACTCTAGGAAGTTTTTGTCTCAAGAGATGTTGCTTTTGATGAAGATGACATCTAATCTTCAGCCCCTCCAAGTTTTTAAAAAAGATGAGCCACGTGGTGGTAGAGATATTGTAGAAAATGCAACTTCTACTTTAGTTCATGTAAATGTTGATGTCTAGTTGAGAGTATAGTTGGAAATTCAACACAACTAGCCCTTAAAAGATCTACAATAGTCTCTTATAATCTTAGAGGCTTACCTACACTACCGATCTTTCTACTACACATGTAGCATTTATGTCAAAAATCTCTTACTCATTCATATAGTATCTACCAAATAGATGGTCAATATTATGATGAAACCTTTTCTCCAATTGTAAAGATGACAAGTGCTAGACTTGGGAATGCCCTTATTAGTCACTATAGATGGCCTATACACCGAATAGATATTAAAAATACTTTCTTGAATGGATATTTTCAAAAAGAAGTTTATGCATAACAATCACCAGGATATATAGATGCCAAGTATCCACACGAGTTGTGCAAGTTAAAGAAGTCACTATATCGGATGAAGCAAGCCCCTAGAACTTGGTACACCAAGATAAATACTACTTGCAAGCTCATGTATTTTGGGATAGCAATGTTGATCCTAATCTCTACATAAACTAGGAAGATAAGGATACCACATTGATCATTCTCTATGCTAACAATATTATAGTTACATATAGTAGACTTGCAAGCATGGATGCTATCAAACATCAATTGAAAATGGAATATGATATGAAAAGTCATACTAAATTATAATATTCTCTTGGGTTTGAAGCCTTAAGGGATGTAAATCCAAGTTTTCTTTTGTCAACACAAGTATGCTAATGAGATCCATTTAACATGTAGTCTTGTAAACCGACCTTTACTCTAATGAAAGTCAATCTTCAACTTGTAAAAGATGATGGATCTAAACTTGTAGGTGCAAATATATATAGGTAATTAGTTGGTTGGCTAATCTAATTAAACATTACATGGACAACTTTCATTGAATTCATGCATAAACCAAAGCAAACTTGCTATATTGTAGCCAAGTGAATACTTAGATATGTTAAAGATACTTCAGAATTTGGATTGCATTATGATGCTCCTTCATCCTTGAAGTTATTTGGACACATGGATGCTAATTGGGATGTGAATATTGAGGATAGAAAGTCTATTTTTGGATATTGGTGTTCGTTGGAAAGTACTAACTAGTTAGGGTTAGGCCTCTTATGTAGGATGCTCAATTTTTGTTTTAGGGTTTTCATAACTATGAATTAGGGTTTGTTCTTTCTTTTGGGCATCTTGACCACTTTATGGAATCTAAGATAGTCATTGCTTGATGCATGCTTCTACCTTAGCCTAGATTTTTTTGATTACAAAGTCATGTGAGTAACCCATACAATAGTTGTAGGTGCAACAAATACAACTATGGGTGTGGGTGATAGTACAATGTGCATGGGAGTAGGCCTGGTCTCACAAAATAATACAAGTATAATAAGGTGATGCTGTTGAAGTTTCACTAATAATACAAGTGTCCCCAAAATAATACAAAGAATCTTTTAAAAATAATATCTACCAAAAAATAATGTTGGCACGTGCTTTCATTGTCTTTGACCTTCTTTGATTGTAGACTTCCACATTTCCTTTTAAAATTACCCCCTTCAAGATGAGTGCTAGTCATGTGAAACTCATGTAAAAGGTAACATGTTGTAGCTTGCACCAAAGATGCAGAATGCTAGGACAATCTATGAGGAACTAGTCTTAATGGAGGAGTAATGAACATTAAAGATGGAGAAATTGGCACTGATGAAGATGATGTTCCTAATGGTGTTGTAGATAGCAAATGGTACTTTGATAGGTGATATCTACAAAGATGTGGCTCAATGATGAAAATATGAGAGCTACAAAAAGGATCACTAGTAGCACTGCAAAAGAAGAGTAATAGATCATGGAATGATGGTGACACAAATGCCATTGCTATTAATGGATCTTTAGATGCTCTTTCTCAAAAAAACATGAGAGCCAACATGTGCTCTCCCTAAAGGACATGTCTTACTTACTTGTGTAGTGAGTTATGTACGTGTGGGTGTAATTGGGAGATGGGTTGAACTCTAGGCAAAAGTTACAACTATCGTCCCATACTTGAGGACCATGTTAGTGAAAAGTTCTTGTGCGGTGTAAAGCTCTTAGGGTGATAGATCATCCGAGCAAGCTCAAGATGTCTTGTCCTTTATGTATCTTGAGATTGTGTAGCGAGGGAAGGGGAAGGGGTGAGAGACAAAACCAACCGACAAAAGCTACTAGACATAGCTTGAGGACCCCTAGATGTAGTGAAATGTGAGTGGACCTAGCTAGCTTGAAGCTTTTGCACTATTTTTCTTCTTTTTTTCCATTTCTTTTCTTATTTTTCTTTTTTTGAATTAATAAATGAATGATACAAGTGATTCACTCCTCAAGGAGTGGTCGCAAGGTGCATGAAAGACACCCTTTAATAAGAAGATATGGCTCGAGCAATTTAATTGAATGGATGAATTTGGGTAGAAAGGATGAGTATACCATGCAATTCTATTGTCCACCATGTCCTCCAACAAAGTTAACACAATAAGATGAAGATAGCAGAGCTCACACAAATGAAGTCTCACGATAGCAACACAATCAATCCCAATGTTAATATCAAAGAACATAGATAATAGGCCATCCTTATAGGGAGTCGATGGCTATTGTAGGAGCTTGACTATTAGATGGAGATAGTTGTAAAAAATAATGAAATTAGGATCTGGATACTTTGTGCATCATTTAAGGAAACTGTTGAAGGATGGTTGTAAATCATGCAATTAGAAGATATAAATTTTGCTTCCTTATGGAGCATTGACATTAGGAATTTTTGGAAGATTATACCTTCCATGCAATTCAACATCATAGTCACTCCCATGCCTTCTTGGATATGGATAATAAAGCATATCTATTGTTTGAATTGAGTAGCAAAAGGCAAAACAAGCTAGTTCATCTAGTTTGAGGATATAGGATATCTCCAATCTAGTTGAAGCTTCCATACCTCTCTTGAGGATAGGATATCTCCATTCTAGTTGAAGCTTCCATACCTCTTGTGGTTTCTTAGTGAGATATTCTTTTTGGCTCTTCTCCTTGGGAATCTTACAAATAGCCTTAAATGCTGATCTGTCCTCTTTCTCCAACCATTTCCTTGCTATATTCTCTCCCATATGGATGAGTTTCTATTTCTCTCCCATATTCTTCTATTTCTCATGACACTTCTTGATAGGCTCATATAGGTCTTCCCTTAGCCGTTTCTCCTTGCATGTCAACTAGATAATCTAGAACTTTTTGTATGGAAGCCCAAAGTACATGCAACATTCTTTCATAGAGCTCTTGGGTGTCAGGTTTGCCACGTTAGTTTACAGATGGTAAGTCTTATGATTCTACCTTAGCTCTATCCTCAAGTTTATCAAAATCTTGAGGATCCATATGGTTAGAAGGAGGTGCTATGATTTCAAGTGGCTCTAATGCAATAGGTGCTTCCCACCATAGGAGATTGAAGTTGCATGTCACTTGGTTCAAAGGAATTTGGTTGCACTATTCATGTGTCTCTCATCTCTTGATCACTATAGCCAATGTCATGCAAGTGATCAATCATTTGGGATTAGTTTGTATTTGAGGTCAACAATGTGAGTTTTCTATTAAGGGCAAGATTGGCCAAGGTGCATGTAGCAAGTCCCAAATGAGATTTTAGTGCTTCAACATCCTCTGTGCTTCTGTAGAAGCTATTGTGAATATGGCAGTGCTAGAGCTTTTATTGTAATGAAAGCCACTGCATGAAGTTTAACGTAGCTTTCTTTTTGAAGAGTGCATGCAATTAATTGTTGCAACATAGAATCATATTTCAGAGATAGAGTGTATAAGATGCTAATTACTACAAATGCCACGAATGAAGAGGGGTTCTTTCAGTTGCTTTTCTCATACAATTGGACAAAGAAGGGTGTGGTACCAATAATGAAGGAAAAGCTTTATATTCTTGCAATGTCCAAGCTCTGTCTTGGAGGGTATACTATTTGATTACACATGATTAATATTTTCATGGCAATGTGCTTGGGAACTGTATCTAACTCTCTAATGTTTGTAGAAAAAAGGAGACCTTGCACATGCTAATTAGTAGCTAAATCCATTAGGGGAGTTTTGAGGTCTTGAAAATGCCATGTAAGAGATCCTAGAGAGAAAATATTTTAGAAAATAAATTCAATTTTTAGACTTAAAATGTTTTAATATTTGGATAAGTAAATATATAAGAAATCATTAATAAGTCATTGTCATGATATTCTCGTGGTCATATCAAACCTAGAAGTCTTGGCTACCATAAAGGTGATAAAGGTTGTCATAATGAAGATCTTACTCATACTCATTAAATTGAAAACTAATATTCAATTTGAATTTTGTTCGATGTTTGATTACCTCCCTCCATTGTCACTCTCTTCTTTCTTTCCCCTCCTTACTAGTTTCTTCTTCATTTTCCTTCTTGTTTCTAATTCACATAGTTTTTCAATCCAATCTTCTAATCATATCCTTAGCTATGGATTAGTCATTCAATGATCTTTGTAGCTCTAGTAAAAGATCTCTCTATCATCTCCATATTGAGTTGGATAGTGAGTGTGAACCAATAAGAAAGAAAACAAAACCCATTACTATTATAGAGTCTATGAAACAAATACTCATATTTGAAGGAAAGAAGAATCTTTATCTTTGGTTAGATGGTAGGCTATATCCCGAATATCCTAGTAAAAATAGCACTTTGTCTTTCTATAATAGCTCTTCATTGATGAGGTTCGTTAGTGATGGTTATAATGGGTTTCTAGGTTATACACTTAACTTGGTTTGCAGAAAAGGATGCCCTTAGATTGGAGAACCATATTTTATCAAAGCATAACAACGAGTTATTGCAGAAGCTAGAGGATTGTCACTAGAGGATTCATTCATTGAGAAACACATCAAATCTTGTCAATGAAAGCAAACTATTTTAGGCATTCAAAATCGATAAAGGGCTCTTAAAAATATTGAGTCTCAAACAAAGAGGAGGTGGTTGTAGTAAAAGAATCCAAGCAACAATGTACATTTTTTTAACTTTAAAAATATTAAATATGATTTTTTAATAATTAATTGTATTGATTTGTGATGTTAATTTTTCAAAGGTCCTTTCTTCAATCGAATGCAAGTGAAAGAGATTCTTTAAAAGCATCTCAGTTTTATTATTATCTTCTTTCTTCAGTAGTTTCAAAAGATGTTTTGGAGAAGAAGAAATTTAAAAAGGCAAATAAATAATAATTGGAGTCATTTACAAAGGATTATTCTTTGGATACTGAGTTTGTGCATAAGACACTAGATAGTCTTGGTGTTAGTTGAGATGCTTATATGTAACTTTTTCTGCTTTTACAATCAAATAGAAAGCAAGGACAACTATGCAATTGCATACTTCCAAGGCCATTTGTGGTTAGAACTATTAGATGACAGAGAGTGAATAACGAAGTGATGGAGGTTCTGGGTGAACCTTTCCATATCAAGGCTAGCTTTAAGGGCAGAAAAAAGGAAGTTGTATTCAATGAATTTAACAATATTTTCCTTGACTTGCCCACCCTACAATGTTTAATGATCAGGTTTGATGACTTGCCATTAGAAGAGGCACAAGGAGTGGTTAGATTTGTGGTTAAACTCAATGAAAGTGAGATTCTAAAATGCACAAAATTAGAGAGAGTCTCTGTAACCTTGATGAATAGAGCACTTTCATTAGGTCATTGTTGCAGTCACTCAATGTCATTTAGTGTTCAATCTGAACACAACATTTGGTGGCTAGGAGCATTCGAAGAAGATATAGAGGATTTTGATATATTGTATTGGGTTTTTTTTTATCAAACATCAATACTTGATGTTATTAAGAGACAACATGCAAGAGAAGAGCTATTTATTGAAGGATTTGGAAACTATAAGACGGAGTGGCACATAGCTGGTGACTTAAAGACACTGAAATGCATGTACAATGTGTCAAAGGGAGCCAACTCTAGATCTCCTTGACTATATTGCATGTCCCCAGCCATAGAGTTTAGCAAATGCCCATATTTGTACGCTTTATACGCTTTGTAGGATAATTAAAAAGCTTGTTCATCTTTATATAGGGTTTGCATAGAAGCTGAAGCCATTATAAGCTAGAACATATGCTATAACAAAAATTGAAAAAGTCTTATCTGCGCAATTGGTTTGAATGGTGGTAATATTGTTATTGAACTAGATCTTCAAAAGTTTAACGATGGCAATTGTGTTTCCAAAAAACTATCTATTGGTGGAGTGAAGGCCATAAGGTTCCTAGGCTTTCATGTGAAACCTGGTAAGATAAACTCTAGGAATGGTCACTCAACTATTAAATACAATAAGTGGAAGTCCCAACATAATGTAGTTAAGGATCATGCTAATAATGGACAAGCTCGGAATAGAAAAGTCAATGTTTGGGAAACACTAGACAAACTATTCTTTTATTGTGATTGATGATGATCTCAAAGACTTCAAAAACCAATTGAACCTTTAAAAAAAGGCAATGACAAAAGCTTGGGGTGATTAACACTTCACTTGACACTATGTGGTAAGAAGTTTGCATATGTATATCTCTTCATTATCTAACTCATATAACGTTTTTAAATTAATTTTCATTATTTATTAACTATGAAACATACTTTATATAATCATGCTCCATATTTTATCAAGAAATATGGATCTCTATCTATTTGGTCAACCCAAGGTATGGAAAAATCATATTATCAAACAAGAACAAAATACTTTAGACACACAAGACATGGAGGTGGAAGATAAGACAAATTTGGCACAAATTCAAGCTCAAAGACACAACCACATCATGTAATACATCATCTTTGCCAAGGACTATACAAACTCTCACCCAAATAAGAAATAGGGATATTTAAACTCTTGTGCAAAGCAAAGATTTTCAGAATGGTTACAAACTAGACAAAGAGATGGAAAAAGATGGGTTTCAAGAAACCCTTGACATCTTTAGTTTGACTCTATTACAGAAGAGTCTCTAGTTTCAAGAAACTCACTAGGGAGGAATTTTTTGTTTCATCCGACTCAATAAGACCTTTACATTTTAAGAGATGTTGCTTCCTATAGCCTGAAAGGAGTTTCAAATTCTTGGCATCTCCTACATGGGAAAGCAAATAAGAGCCAAGAACTCCAAAGTATCATGCCCTAGATCCACTATATCCGTGCATGAAGCCAAAAACTCTTATAGCTTTTTCCTTCTCTACCAAAATTATTTTATATGATCCTCTATTGAAAACTTAGGATCCAATCACCTTGGAGATAGCTTTCAAAGATACCATTGGTAGGCTTGGAGACCTTGACAACCTGCTATGTAAATTACAACTGTTTAATTATTTAAGCTTCCAATATAATGACCAAGGCCTTGACTTTTTTCGAGCTTCAATGGCCTTGAGCCCTTGGCTCTTCCATGAAAGTTATTTGGATCTTAAATTTCTATTTGCACAATAAACCACAATAGTCTAAGATGTTAATGGATAAATATCTTATAGTATTTGTCTATAATGCATAACAAATTCTAATATAAACCTCAATGGATATCTTAAAATTATCTTTCATACCTTAGGGTTTTTTTCTTCTTCGAGAAGACTATCATCATAAAGATTTATTGAACTTTTTGGTTTCTCCTTTGATGGAGACCTTAGTTTCTCTTCATATCCCATGTCTTGTTGAACTTGTGAGAACCCTTTTTCTGTAGCTAGCCCCTCCTTTTCATATTCCACGATCTGATTAATACATGAATGCAAGGCTATAGAGTTGTCTTGGAAATTTCTCCCTTAACATCAAAACTTGCTAGAAATTCTTGTTTATAGCCTATAAAATTCTTCTAAATTTGCCCCATGCTGTAGGGATTGCTAAACAGTAATCTTCTCTGAGATAAAAAATGTATTGAATATCATTTAGCAATACATATCTCTTTTTGTGGATGAGGTAAGTGGCAAATGTTGGGACACTTTTAAGAGGACCTTTTTTCAATCTCTGCACTCAACTCTATCTCCTTTTCTTCCACTTTTGAAATATTCTTACTTTTCAAATCACTACACTAGTTGGTTCTCAACATCCTCCTGAAACATTTCTTCCTTCTCTTCAACCTCTTTGTCTTTACTTGCAATGTCCTCTTTTTTCTCTTGTAAAGAAGAATTTTCCATATACTAAAGATATACAAGAAATCCAACATCCTTGTGGACAAGAAGCCATTGATGTTGATCCTGATGAAAAGGGCAATCCGCTTCCCACTTCTTGAATTCCCATCAATGAGGCTAAACCTTGTTTGCAAAATTCATCTAGCTGCATTTGTAGCTTCCACTACATCATTGTAATGGACAAATCCTTCACTCTCTAAGTCATGCACATGTCTATCATAACACTCCCTATAATCCTTCAGTTTGTCTTCAAGATCCTTCAAGAGCTCTTACAAATCAAAGGGAACATTGAGCATATATTTGATGTAGTTGAATCTGGATAAATTTCTAGTTGCATGGAGGAAATCAAAGAGATTCTCATCACATGTATCCTCTAGATTCTCTTTCTCCATTCGCTCTAAAGAAAGCTTTCTTTTAGTCATCTTGATTCAAAATGAAATTCTAAAACAACAAGACAAGTTTAAGAATACAAATAACCTTGACTTATGAAACACGATTATAGAAGTCTCAGAAGAGCTTTCCAGAGTCTTATCATGTTTGATCAAACAAAATATACCGTACAACAATAAAAAAAAACTAACACAAAGTAAAGATCAACTCCTTGTAATTCAATCATTTCTATTGCTTCCAACGGAATTAAGAATAAATCACAATGCCTGTACATAAGAGAAGTAACCGATAGAAGTTTTTAACCTTAGAAATGCATTGCTTTGTGAGCATGAACTAGTTTCTTCAAGAGCACATATATTCTTGGCTTATGATGATGCACAAGGTGTATGGTTGTGGGAGAGAGAAAAATTTGCGTAGAAGAAAAGTTTGTGTATACAATAGCCTGAATTGGCTTCACAACATGTATTTATTTGCAAATGGTTACCTAGTAACTCACTCAAAAAGTACCATGCACTAATTAGAAAAGGCTATATTTAAACTAAAAAAATAAGGCTAAAAAATCTTCCCTTTCACCCAAAAAATAATGCCATAAAAGTGCCATAATGTTCAGAAAGGTCAATGATACTTGGCATAAGTTTTGAGGTGATATACCTGTCACATATGTGGAGTAAAGTGCTCATTATACTTCTAAAAAAGGTCATTTTAAAAAGAATTTTCGAACCACTAAGAAGATTTTTCTAAAAATGGCTCCTTTCTTACTTTGACTTCACTAGCACCATGCAATTTCATCATAAGTCAAAATTTTCCAATACCCAAAACACAAGGTAAGATTTCATTGCACACATGATGCAAAAAATTCTTTTATTTATTTCTTATAGTTGTCTATAATCTACTGTTGATCAAAACATGATATATTTGTCCCATAGCTTTTCTTCTCCCATTAATTCTTGCTAGTCAAACTTGTGAAATGTGAGAATGGCACTTGGGAAGTCTTTGACAGATTATATTTTGTGTTCCATAGAACTCTTCGCTCTATAATAATTGTGACATATGAAATGTGAAAGGGGAGATTCTCTGCCATATGAATAGGTCTTCATTTTGCATTTCATATGTCAGTTATTTCACAATCTTCTAATTTTGAGTTTTGTTGTTATTTTTGGAGATTTTAGATTGCTAGAACTAAGTCCTACTACAAGAAAGCAAAAAGTTGATCCTAGAGAGGCCTTGCTTCAAAGATCAATCAATCCTCCAAGCCTTCTTAACTTCCAAGGAAATCAAAGCCAAGGAGAAAGTTTTCAGAGCATGTTAGATGTCCGAAAGAGATTAAAATTACAATGAAGGCTCTCAATAATGTAATTCCAAAACTGGCCTTTCAAAGGCTTGTCAGAGAAATTTGTGATAACCACAGTCTCAATAGTTTTAGATGGACAAGGACATCTCTCAATTGCATCCAAGAGGCTTTAGAAGATTTTTTGATTGAGTTTTTTCAAGATTCCTATATATGTGCTGCTCATGTACAGAAGCTTACACTTTTGGACGATAATTCTTAGAAGGTTGAGATACAGTTTTTCAAAGGTCCTTGAGCCAGTCCCCTTTATTGATGAGAAGACTTTCAATATTTTTAGTGTTCCTCCATATAGAAAAAAGAAAGAAGATCCAAGGCCTAAGGTTGAAGATGTTACCATGAAAAAGACACAAGACAACATAAGAAAGAGGAAAATGCCACAAAAGAGCAGGCACATAAATGGAGTATCTTTTGAAAAAGAGCTATCTACCCTTCTTGAAAGGGCTGATCCTAAGGGCTTCAATGTGTCTTGGTTTTTACCTGGTGATATTAACAAAAGATCTGATATGACATTTTTAACTCTGACTATGTTTAGATCCTCAATAATAAAATGAGAGAAGTAAATGACTCTATTCTTCTTGCTGGGATGATGTATAATATACCCTTTTTTTTTTTTACTTACTATATTTTTCTAGCAATAGGTTTTTCATGTTTATGCTAACTATCTCCATTCCTTTGCTAGGTGTGTAATATATGAGATCCCCTTTGATATACAACAAAAAATTGAGGTTCTTGATCGATCCATCTCACATTATATGAGGAGTGATCTTGATACAAGTGCATTTGATCATTGGTTCAATCCAATCGACTTTGACACTTTGGAGCTCCTTCTAATTCCATAAAATGAAAGTAAGTAATTTGATATTCTATTAAATTTTATGAGAATTTTTTTTGCTAAATTATTGAAATATGATTGTTTTCACTTCTCATTTGAGACTAATTGGAATAGTCTGTGTGGACAAGCAATGTTTTCTCATCAATTCTTTGAAAGGAAGCCATGTAAATGCTAAGTTGTAAGTTATATAATCCATGGTCTCCTTGATATTTTGATCCTTTTTGCAAGTACTTTGAATTTTATTATATTTTTGATACAAAGTTGTAAAAAAAAAAATTGAAGTGTTAGAGAAAATGTTTTCCATACTTGATGATTTACTTGCAACAATGCAATATAGACAAGTTGTGGTAAGGTCTTGATTAATATGGCTGGAATATAATTAAAAAATTATTCTATAAACTACCATAAACAAGTTTCATAGTTTTACTTTGTAATGTTAGTTGTAGTGTCCTTACCAGGATGATAATCATTATTGTGGCTAGAGAGTAATTACAAATTCTAGAAGATTAGTTAAGTTTATTTATCTCAATGATGATAAGCTTGTAAAGGTAATGCGAAAGATACTAAACTTTAAGATTGAGGTTCGTTGTCCATTGTAAAAAGTAACAATGAACTAAAAATCAATGAACTCAAAATCTTTTCTTATAAATGTATGACTGTTTTCAAGGGATTGCTATACAAGTGAGCATGTTTTGTATGTAAGAGCAAAGGTTATGAAGTAGATAATGGTCAATTATATGAAACCAAGAACGGAAAGTCCCACAGGGCTTGGATAGTGAAGGAGAGGAGGACACCTAAGCTAACCAAAGCATCAAAGAAAGGAAAAGGGGCTCCTAAAAAGGATATCCCTTCTCTTAAGAAAAGTCCTCGAAAAATAAAGTAGGTTTGCCATATTGCTTGTAAGCCCTTGTGTAATATTGTTGCATTGCATATTCTTCTATCTCCTCATTGATATTTGCAAAAAACATATTACAAATGTTTGTTAATCAAGAAGTGGAATTAGATATGCACCTAAGTGGATATAATATGATATAATAACTTACTTGTTTGTTATTAAGTTGGAACATGAATGAGCATGTTAGTTCAATATCTTCATTCTATAAATCCATACTCAATGTAGCGTACATGATGATCTAACCTTTAGGATTGCAATAATATCCTCATTGAACCAAACATTAAGATCTACTATAGAATCTTTACTAAAATTATTAAGATTTTGGCCTCAAGCAACCAGACTACCTCCCAACATAATGCCATCTACCATAATAAAAGCTAAGGATGAAATTTTGAGTAGCAACCATATATTTACAAGCTATAGAGTCTTGATCTATCTTATATATAAATTTTCCTTCTATCCCAGTGTCCCATCCTTCATCAACAAATTGTATGACATGATCACATGCTAGTCTCTTCACGAAAAGCATGACCTTTGATATTCTTATCTCAGCATTAGAAAAGAAATCAATAAATATATTAGTAGGCATAAACAAAGTAACTTTGCTTAGCTTACTTGAGATAATAGGTTTCACTGCTCTCTGTATCTTAGAAAACATTTTACATCTATGGCCCTCACTAGTAGCTAGACTTGGCTACTCAAAGCTTGAAAATCTGGAAAAGGAAGTAGGGATATTAATCCCCATTGAATGTGCTGCACGAGGCAATATAAGAACGGTCATAAAAGAATATTCCATTATCTGCAAGCTCTGTCTTCTTTCTACCTTTGTACATTTCTTCTCCAATCAAACCATGCATAACATCAGTAATAGACGCAACCAATTACCATTTCTCAAGATTAGATGGATAGACATCTACACGACAAACAAATGTTACAATGGAAAACCTTAAACCAAGTTCAAGAAAAGAAAGACTTTAAAAATCAAATTCTTACAATTTGGTCTATGCATTAGAAGATTTGAAGTTCGAGGTTCTAAATATAGCTTTCTATGAATAATACATATTGCACTAGGCTACCTCTTCTATGCTATTCTTATTTACTCCAAGCTTGAAATCTCAGATTCTATCCTTCCAAGTAGAGATGAACGAGCTCTCATATCTTCATCCTTTCCCATATTTTGCCTACTATATGGTGATCCAACTACCTTTGCTAATGATAGTAGGAATCCATCTTTCATCTATTTGGAATGAGTTAAACAATGATATGGATGTGATTTGGAAGCTTGGATGCCTTGTTGAAGGTCAAATTTCTGTATCCATGGCGCGCGCACGCGCGCGCGCGCACACACACACACACACACACACACACACACACACACACACACACACACACACACACACACACACACACACACACACACACACACACACACACACACACACACACACACAGAGAGAGAGGACTAGGCTACCACAAAGGAGAGAAAAACACGAGACGGATAAAAGAAAGGAGAGAAAAAAATGAGTGCCAAGCTTTTTACTAATTTGAATTTAGATTAAATCGATCATCATCATTGATCTAGATATGTCATTAAATAAAAGTGATCGAGTCTATATGCCATTGATCCAAAGAATGTCATAATCACGAATATAGAAGGCTAAAAATAGATATTGATAATGTAAATTTATAATATTATTATTTATATATCTTTTTATAAAATAATTTTTTATATGTTTTAAAATAGAAGTTTTGTTATGGAGGCTTTGCTCCTATTAGTCTAGAGCACTCTCTCTCTATCTCCTAAAAGGCATTTTCAAGACCTCAAAGCTCCCTAATGCCAAGATACCATAGCTCAAGCTAAGTTTGGTGATAACAAGAGGATGCTTACTTATATTCGTAATGAATTGTATTGGGAGTATATATTGTAGACATGTGAAGGTTTTATTGAGATGTTGCAAGTAGCTACTACCGAGTTACCTTTAGACTTTTGCAAGCACTAAAGGTATGGTCAAAGTGAACATGTAGATGAAGTATTTTATAGTCTATGGAAAGATTTGAGAATAAGTAAGGAAGCAAAGAAACAACCACAACTAGAAGAATCCTCAAGGAGAGTGGTGTACAAGTAGGACTTTGTTTGAGCAATGTATTGTTTGCCCTTGGATATACTAGAGTCCATGTTGGTTTAGGCAAATATAGAGGTGCTAGAGGAATGTATTTGGACTCGTGAAAGGAATGAGAAATCATTGATAGGGAGTGTCCACGATGGTTAGGGTATCTACATGGACATATCCATTCCTCAAAGCAAGCCCTTTGGAAAGGTAAATAATGAAAATGACTATTTGATTATAAGCTAGTGTATCATTTTTTCTCAATAGATAACATGATGTGGTAATGTGTGGAGTAGATTTTCAAGTACCTCAACACAGGAGAGGGGAGGAGAATGTGGATAGTGAAGAAGAGCAAGGGATTGAAGATGTAAGCACACCAAATAGGCTCATACAAATGAAGACTAAGTTAGATTCCACTAGTAGTAAGAGGATGGGGTCCACCTTATATTCCTCAAGATAAGAGTCTTGCACAAAGAGGTGCTTGGATGAGAGAGTGGCCAACTAAGGAAAAAATTAGAGAGGTCTTTAATACTATCGCAAAAGTCCTTGTAGAGGATATAGTAACCATTGTGAAGTGGCCTACCATATGAGTATTTTTAAATTATTTTGATGCTTTCATAACTTTTTTCTATGTCTATATTGAGTGGGTTACATTGTGCAATATTAAGAGAAATGTGGACTCTCTTTTTGGTCCCTTAATAAGGAGTGAATAAACAAAAATAAGCCTAACCAATGAGAGAGTCGGGATTCCAAATTCATGTAACATGAATCTTTTAGCTATACCTTGGCCCAAATCTTCCCTCAACAATAGTAAAATAAGGAAAAATGTGGGGAATACAAGACTATCACTTCCTGAAAGTTTGTGACTCAAATTTTCATTTTCTCATTTTTTAATGTTTGACTTTTCATATCTCCCCTTTTTAGTTTTCCCCTCTTTCTTAGGTAGAACTCAAATTTATCATTTCTCTTTCTTTGCTTCTTCTTTCCTGATGAAATTTTATAACCTCGTTATTGCTTGCCATGTCTGTAACCTTGTGAAATTTCATTGTCTCTATACAAACACAAAGTGAGTTTCACATGTTTTATCAAAGTGGAGCTTATTCTATGAAAGCCTTGAGATTTTTCTAATAAAAAGTTACATGTATATTGTTCTCTTCCATGGATGTTTTATGGTAAAATTTTATCTCGTTTGGAAAAAACCTATGTAAGTTATGTGCACGCTCTGACATAAACTTTCTTTTGTTTTGGTACTCTAGGAGTCTCTCACAGTTAAGAACAATGATATTTTAAACACTCAACTCCTTCTTCAACATATGGAGAAAACATTTACAAATTATACATATTGTAAGTTAAACTACCTTTTGCTATTGTGTCCTAGGTCTCCATCTCAGCGAGATACACCTATTGTCCAAAAATGGACTTCTTTTCTAACATAGGGTTGAGGGCTACAAAGTTTCTTAGGCATATTGGTCTCTATAGTGATTAAATGTAAATTTTTATTTAAGCTATAAGTATTTTTTATGAATTATTATTGTTGATATCTAGTTAGGATCGATGGAAAGAAATATCTAATATAGATTTGAACATTAAATTTGTAACGTTAATCATTTTTGTATCTAGAAATCCACAATTAAAATACTATGAATAAGAAAATGTTTTGTTAGTTTTTGATCTCGTTAGGATAATTTTATTTAGATTATAAAACCATGGAATAGCATGAGATAGCATTAGTGCTGCAGCCTCACAACATTGCATAATATTAGAAATGCATATGTGAAATGACAAAGGGATGCTTGTGCATGAAAATATTGTTAATCTAATGATTCTATATATGGATAAATTCACTTACATGTAATAATAAAAGCACATAGAAACTTGCTAATAGATAAATTTTGTATTTGGTTAATATAGATGTCTTCACAAAGAAAAAACATAAGTAGCATACTTACAATGGAGGTCTTCAAGGAAAGATAGTAGCGGTAATTGGATTTGTGATAGATATTATAAGTTGGATTGGATTTTGATGCATCCAAGTACTCGAGGGAGTTTCAAGGTCAAGCATAAGGGTATTGTAGACCCTAGCAAACATTGGAAAGGTAGAATTTTAGAGTCCAAAAAAGTGTTTAATGGGACAAGTATAGTAATAGAGAAAAGTTAGGTCTCCAAACTCATTTTCACTTTCATTCTCTACTCCTTTATACCTATGCTCTCCTTTGTTCTCTCTCTTTGTGCCATGGATACTACTTTCGCCTTGTTGCATGGATTAGCTCCACATGCTATGTGCCTATAAGAGGTAAGATTTACCCAAGGTTTTGCATGACCTTGAATCTAGAGAGTTCACTTTCCACAATAGATCCTAGCTCTAACATAGTGGCATCATTTTGTGATGAGGTGAACCCTCTCACTTGCTCCATTCTGAACTCTACTCTTAGGTGGATTCAAATAGATTTTTTGTATAGTTTACGTGTTGGATTGAGCCATGCAAAGGTAATAAATTGAGCTCTAGTGTATGTGGGGCAACAACTCTATGCTAGAGATGTACCCACCTCATCCCAGAATCACATCACAATGGATCTCGTTGAGCATGATGCAACCTTTGCCATCTATGTTTTGTGTGCACTGATGTGCAAGAGGATAGTGAGGAAGATATTGATGTACCCTCTTAGCTACACCTACAATATTTTGAGAGGAAGCCCGAGGAAATCACTCTCGATCCAAGCAAAGAGGCAACACAGAGCTTAGCTATTGTACACCCACCTCCTTGCCCTACTGAGATGCTAAGAAATGAGCCACCCCCCTTGCTTCTCTCCATGATGTCACCATCAAGGGGGTTGAATACCTATTCATGCAAGATGTGTTGGAGATTTTGAGTATAAGAGAAGAAGAACCATACTATATTATGGTGCATGATGTACAAGATGATTTTATAGATTTTGATGTATAGGGTGCTCCACCACATGTGGATGAGCTAGCTCAATATGATGGCATGAGCATTGATGATATCTTTGCCCTTGTGATCATCCAAAAGAAAATTGAGGATACAATGCTAGAGTACGACATCTCCAACCAAGACTTTGAGTGCTTGTAGGAAAGCCTTTTTGGTCCTTGATCCAACTACATGATACCTTCCCCTAGGAGAGAGATGAGGGCGGCCCAATTTTATAGGAGAAGACTTGGATGGTCCATTATATGAGGGCGGCCTGATTTTAGGAGCAGACTTGGATGCTCCATTATAGTGGTGAAAAATAGATGACACGGAGAAGATAATGTTTTTTATTTTTAGTGCAAATTCACACAAGTCTTCAACTAGGGCTCTTGCAGGGGTCCGATCCTGGTCAAATTTCATGTTGTAGGTCCACAAGCCCTGGAGACTCTATGGGTGAAGTTGCACACAAGAATGAATTATATATCTTTAACACTCCATCCATAGTGAGTCTAAGACTGAACTTGTGTGATGCAGGATATTATCTATATAGATGAGTTTTCATCTAGGCAAGGTGGGCAATCTGGTGGCTAAGGAAGGGTGCAAGAGTCAGCATTGAAAGAGCATATTGGCCAACTTGTCAGCGACATAGTAGTATTTCATAAGACATGTTCTCTTGCTTTCATTGAGAACTTCCTGAAGCTGAGGACACTAATGAAGACTTGCCCTTCAAGACCATCCCTTCCAACTCTAGTAGCTTGAGAAAATAGTGTTGCTTTGATGTTCGAAGCTGCTCTACTTGCTCACAAGTACTAGGTCTAGTCCACTTTTCTCCATAGTGGTCCGTGGTATGGTTGTTGAAGTTGAAGATTTCACTACTATTGGGCAGAAACTTCTAGGACAAAATGTATTTTTTCCTATGATAAAGAGCAGCTCTAACCATGGGGAGCCTAGCTCTAAGAAGCTTAGGATAGATTAGATATACTTATTACCTAAATGATGTCTTTTTTGCAATGTAATGCAAATTGTAATCTTCTCTTGTATTAATGAAAATTGATGTTGTTGGATTTGCATGCAATGTAATTTGTGATAAGTGTAATTTATTATTGTTTCTTATTTTAATTTAATGCTAAATTATCAAATTTATACTTAAAATGATTCATTATCTGGAGACTCACATATGGGGCCTTGAATTTGGAAAATTAGGACCCCACACGTAAGCCTCTAGCTAGGTGTCCCAGAGGTTTCTGACGGGGCCAATTTTTTAGTTTTCATGAGTTCTTATGATGCCTAGCATATGTGTGAAGTTTCATTGGATTCTGATTTGTAAAATTGACGAGTGAATTGTTTTTGGAAAATGCATTAATTGGATTGTACTTGATTAAGAACAAAAAAATTCATCAAGTGTGCGTAATTGTGTATTAAATGTATTCTTGACCAAACGATGTGTGACATTGGAACAAATCATATATTAGATATAGTATTGGCAAATCATAAAATACATTAAAGATATAGTGCATCGACCTATGTACAACTGTTCACTAATGTGTGCATGATTGCACATTAAATTTATCCTCAATGAAATTACTTACAAAATTGGAAACTTAAAAATTCACACAATGCAAATCATGGGAAAAATAGAATATAGCATATCGGATATAGCATTACAAAACCACAAAATACATGATAGATAGTACATCGCACCAAGTATAACTAGAGTTGGATAAAATTTAGCTTTGTTTTGAAGGCCACTGCTATTAAATACTTAAAGGTCTACTAGAAGGATAACCAGAAACTAAGCTCCATAAAATCTAGAACCAGACTTGAGCTAAACATAGATCCATTTACAAGG
Source organism: Lygodium microphyllum (assembly GCF_053477565.2). NCBI lineage: Eukaryota > Viridiplantae > Streptophyta > Polypodiopsida > Schizaeales > Lygodiaceae > Lygodium > Lygodium microphyllum. The sequence goes on along the minus strand of NW_028229540.1, from coordinate 145,286 downwards.
TAGCTTCTTAAAGCATGTTGTTGACATTAAGATTAAATGCATCATTGTTATTGCAAATCCTACAAATGAGAACCAAATCTATGGGCTTAATAGTGATACATCATGTATGAACAGCTAGAAGTTGACCATCACTCACATGAGATCAATCAAGTAGTTTTCATCTTGCCTCTAGGAGAGCAAGAAAGGCTTGGCTTGACCATCGCTCTACATTCCTTGCATGGTCCCTTGAAAAAAACTTGTGATGATGCCCTGACTGTAGATTTTGTAGTATTTCTCACACCAACCTAGAGAATGGTGCCATAGGAATAATTAAGTTGGCAAGCTTCTAGAATTTCCTTATCTCATGTAGAGCATATATGATTGGTCTCCATCTTTGCTTCTTATGTGTTGGAGGACATGTATTACTAGCTCGAGCAGTAGTGGGAACTAGAGCAACTGGAGCACATAGACAACCATTTTTGGACAATGGTGGACCATCGTTCTCATAGATGGGCCATCATTATTGACCACACTAGGGCCACCATTGTTGGCCATAGTAGTGCTACCATTATTAGCTATAGTAGGGCCACCATTTTGTTAGCTACCAAGGTGCTATTATCACTCATAATACACTTACTAAATTTGGAAGAGTATTGAGCTCTTGCTCTTGCATGTGCCTTCTTGATAGGAAGCTTGGAACATACCATAGTTGTGATGACGTAAAATAGAAAAGTGGAGGGTAGAGTGAAGAGTAATGGAGAAAAATGGAAGGAGAAACTTGACTTAAATACGAAACTTTTAAACTTATTGTAGTATAAATGAACTTTAAAATCACTTTAGTATAAGTAAATTTTCAAACTTACTATAGTATAAACAAAAATCTCTCTCTCTCTCTCCACCCCACCCCTCTCTCGCTTTGTCTCTTGCTACCCCCCTCATGCCCCTCTCTCTCTCTAGGCTAGTGAATGTTCCAAGGTTTGAAATTCTCAAATCTTTATCTTAGAATTTTGAAATTGAATTTTCATAATTTAAATTTAAAATTTTAAAAGTTTCAACAATATTGTGTATCTAAAGTTAAATAAAGGACTCAAGTAGATATAACCTTAAACTTCACTCTCTAAGATAGGCATTGTTACATTATCCCTTCTCCCAAGAAGTGTGGTTGAAGATTAATAGACCCAAAAGATAGAGCAATTGATATCAAAACTTTGAAAAAATAGTTCAAACCTTTGAAATCTTAATTTTTTTAAATACAAAATGCTCTTTTAGCCAAATTCAAATAGACAAACTATCAAAAGCATAAGATAGGAGTGTTAAAGACATCTCATGCTTAAAATAGGAGTATTGATGAGTCATATCCTTAGTACCTGTACTCTCTCTTGGACTCTAAATGCATTAAAATTGTACTCTTTATCTAGGTCTCCATTTCTTGCCGATGCATTCAATAAACCAAGCATACACCTCATTATTTTTAAATCACTTGCAAGATGCCATTCAACTTGATAGTCCCCAAATCCTTCAACACTCCATTTTATTTTGTTGTTGAATAACATTGGGTATATTAGTGAGCTTTAAAAAAACTTTAAGTACTTCATGGTTCTTCTTTGGCATTTCAAATGTTACAAGCCACCATATTTCATTCTTTGATCGCACAATGAAGTAATATACATATATTCATGAGTGACCCCGACGAGAGGGAGAGAGAGAGAGATGGAGAGGTTGAAGAAAAAATAAAAATAATAAAAAGGGAGACATGGAGAGAAGAGATGAGGAGGCAGAAGAGAGCAGAGATGAAGATAGGAAAAGAGAAAGAGGGAAAGAGAGAGAAAGGAACAGAGAGGAGGAGAAAATAATTAAAAATATTGGAAAATAAAGAGAGGTAGAGGGGACTCGATAGAGAGGGGAAAGAGAGAGAGATAAGAAAATTCCTCAATATATCTTACTCCCCTAAGTCTAGAATCAATTGATAGTTGTGGCCTAATAGTATGTAAGCATGAACATGCTACATTTGGTAGCTAAGTGCTTAATACAAGAATATCCCACAAAACCAATGTATAACAATATAGCTATAAACATGCATAGTGCCCCACATTGGATTTATAAGGGTGTTGAGTGTCTAGATGGATAGTGTCATCAATGATCTACTAGATGCAATATCCTAGGTTAATAAACTAGGATCTAGTTATAATATGGTTGGACTATAGAGATATTTTTTGCAATGCTTATTACTAATCCTAGAATTGATTTTTTGAACACTCAAAGACCAATGCTAGATGAACCAATAGTTGACATTAGCCTACTCTAAATACTTAGATTCATGTCAATCCTTGTATACTACAATTGGAAGCTTCCTTTGTTGAGTGGACTCAAGAAAAGCTAGGTGACAAACTACATGTTATTCTAAGGAGTATTAGGTGGAATCACTAAGGAATATCTCTTGATGGGCCACTAAAATTGTGTTACTGAGGGCTTCTCAATTGGGCATGTTACAGTGTATCCCATATTCTTGTACTCAGTGCAAGTTTGCAATTCTCTAAAAATGTATTTTGTTCATGGACCATGTGTGACACTAGAGTGAGTTTCATCCAAAAATCATTGATAAAGCAATCTTTGACTATGAGTTAGTGGTCAGTGAAGTATGCACTATTTGTGTTGTATTATCAAGCTTTAATAGAGATATTCTTTAGTAATATTGTTTGTCTATGAAAATCTACAAAGAGGGATGGCAGTACATTGCAAACAATGGATGTTTTGCATATGATAAGAAGAGTTTGTGAGCATACCAAATAAGGAGCACTTGAGGAGATGCATCCTCTTCAAGGTGCATTGCCTAGTGTACTCTCCATTGGAGAAGAGATTGGAGACTAACCAGATTCCCTTAGATATTGGAGTTTTAGATGGAAGTGATGATTGAAGTATTACTACCCAAGGATGTCGAGTCATCTAATCCATTGAAAGATGAAGCATCCATACCATTATATGATGGGGGTTGGTTATCCTGTTTAAAGACACTTCTTGCATTCATGAATATACAAGCAAAGTATGGATAGAGCTATATAAATATAACTAAGCTATTTAGGTAAATATACTCATTTTTAATTATATAAAAATGTTTCAATTTCTTCAAATTTTTTGAAAATTTTAAAAATTTTAAAAATGTCTTATATTACCATCTAAAAACATAATATTAGAGTCTTGAAATGATGCAAGATAAACATTGTAGAAGGTAAGTATGCATTATGATAGCATACATGCCTGTGTTAATGATTATGTGCACTTTTAAGAAGAATATGAATCTATGGCTACATGTTCAAAGTGTGGTGCTTATAGATATTGACAAGACCTACATGGTCAAACACTCTCGTTTTAGTTCCAAATCTATGCAAAGTGCATAATAGGGTTGAATTACCTCATACAAAAAGAGTAAACTGTATCAAAGCAATGCAGAAAATACCTAATACCATATCAAGAAACTCATCAAAAACTCAAAAATAATGACATAAAGACGTAAAACCACACTCTACAACACTCATGATGGCAAATCAACGATAGAAATCAAAGTGTATGCTGAAAATAAGACAAAAACTGATATATGAATCATGGCACCCACTGTTATATTGCATTGATAATCAAGAAAATCTATCATAAAGCCAATTGTGATTGAGAATGATCATCCAAAATGTGAGAAAGACACACAATACCTCTTCAGGTGATGTTTAACAACTATATACTTAATTATAGTTCATGAGGCATACAACTTCATGAGACATTCTAAGTCTACTTTTTTATATAGGAAATAGTAAAGACTAAGGATTTAAACCATGCTAAGGGTAAAGATAACATGTCAAGCCAATGGCTAACACCTAGTAGCATAGACCAAAGGATGGCTGGAACAACCATGAATTGAACCCTTGCATGTCATGTCATAGTGTCAAATGCCTTATCAAAAGACACATATCAAGTGAGATAGTTTATGCCTTATTCACAGCCTTGCACCATGAAGTAAGCCACAAAGAGAAATGGTAAGAGAAATGCCTTATCAAAAGACACATATCAAGTGAGATAGTTTATGCCTTATTCATAGCCTTGCACCATGAAGTAAGCCACAAAGAGAAATGGTAAGTAGAGCCTCTCTAGTAGGATACTTATAACCCTCTACTATAGTTGTTTAAACCACCCAAAAGACAGTCAAGACAAAATAAAGGCATATGTATCATAGTATGATGGAAATACAAAATTTGAGTGGGCTACCAAAGCACCTTATGAGCTAGGTTGCTCATGACCATCATAAGGCTCACTAGTGGACACCACATGAGATAATTCTTGTACATGATGATCATGTGATGTATAATATACAACTTCCATTTGTTGAATTTTTTTTGGGGTGATTTCTCTTAACTTAAGTTGTTGACTAATATCTTGCAAAATCTCACTAATATCAAATTTCATAGCATCAACTTCAAAAAACTAATTTTCAGCCTTGACTTGTGGCTTCAAACCTTGAAAACTCAAAAGTATAACAAGCCATTTATCATACTCAACTTGGGAACTTTCCAACTTTGCTTTGATTGAATCCTTCTCATGTAGTAATACTTCCAAATTTTTAGAAATGAAACTTTGATGAATAATGCATATGACCAAGAGATTACTTGGGCCATTCACCTTGCAATAAGATTCCATTGATCACATCTAGAATTATTCAAGGTATTCTTCATAGCATTTTCTTGTGCCGGTATATCAGTCTCATTTTGAAATTGATCATGCATAGTGGCTGTCCACTCCTTGAAAGGTGGTGAATATATCTCACAATTATGAAGCATATGTCCATATTTATCAAATTTCCTTGTTAATGCATCCACTTCATTCTCATATAACTACTTCATTCTCTCCAACTTAACTTCATAGTGTCTGTCTTTGACTTTTTACAAGCCAACAACTTCTGCAATGATTGAACAACTTCAAGTTTAGTCGATCCAACCGCATACATATCTATCATGACACACATGTCTTGATAGAACATGCTTCTCCAAGACTATTAGGCACATAAGCTACAATGCTATTTTCCTTCTTGCACACATAATATCCTGCTATTGCATCAAGTCTAGTGTGTTTTGCATTGTATCCACCTTGACTTTAGAAAACGTGACTTTCTTCTGCATACCCATGATGACTACATCAACATCATGAGACAAATTCTGCTTGACATCATCATTGGGCCAGTGTGAAGAATCCAAAGACATAGAAGGACCAAAAGCATCATCATGCTGTGACTCAGTCAAACCAAGTCATATATTCAATAAAGCAAGCAATTTACATGCATGATTAGTGTCATTGCATCAAAAGAACCTATATCCTTATCACAAACATCTATAAGAATACCATCCACCATCTTCTTCTTCCTACAAGTAGTAAGATTTTGTCCATGCTATCCATCATCTAAAGAAGGCTTTATTTTAGGGCATACCACCTACAAATGAGCATATAGTTCTCCAAGCATCAATCCAATGCGCCTTTTTTGCTATTTTTTTCTCATGGTAGGCACATATACTTCTTACATGAACTTATCATACAATGTCCTAGGCCGATTGGGCATGGCCACATTTTTAGCATATCATAAAATTCTAAATGTATTCATGGTAATTGTATTAGTCTTGATGAAAAGCAAAAATATTTCCATAAACCATTTTATAAAATATCTCCATTTAGGGTCATAGCATATGTCGAAGCACATAATGATTCCTAGCACTTATGGCATTACCAAATTCTTCTTGCATAATTGCCTCTGTATACAATGCCAATGTTTCACATGATCATTGAGTTCAAGAGCAAAAAATGTAGACAAAAAACATGGTGTAACGCCTAATTTACCTCCAATTTTACCAGTTTCTTAGAGAATAGACAAATATTGTTTGGCATGAGAGTTGTTGGTCTAAGATTACTAAGGCAATTTGGCAAATTTCAAGAGACTGATTTGCATAAGCCAACCCCTAGTATTGGGTTTGGATGTATCCATGTAAAGAACAGAATCAACTAAGGGTGTTGACGCCTCACCATCCTCTTCACTAGAAACATTCAATGTAGTCTTTGAAGTCAAATCCTTTGCTCTTGATGGCATCAATTCGGGTGGACTATCAATACACTACTCCTCTTCAACATGCACATCCTTTTGTTGCTATTGCCTCCTCTTGATGGGTAGTTTTTGAGCCTTTTTGTTCCTTCTCTTGACCATGGTATCGACTACAATAGGTGGCTGGAATGGTACTTGAGAAACAAGATGATCATGGGTGGAGAGTTGAAGGCAATGGTGAGAAAGGGGGTGTTGATCATTTGTGGCTGCAAACATTTGTGAGAGAGATCGAGGTTGCTTTCTAGCCATTGACCTTTGTCTTTTCCCCTTTCCACTAAAACAATGAGTAGAACCCCTCAAAAAGTGGGAGCTATCTCCACATTGATTACTCATGGTACTCATAGCTTGTGTAACACTTGACCTTTGGCCCTTTAGTTGTACTTGGTACAATTGTCAATGCAACACTTCACACAGTTTAAATAAACAACTCTCTCTAGTTACTTGCGGTCCCTTAAATGTCCCATCAACCATGCACTTTTGGTTAGATATCACAAGATCTTTAAAATAACACTTGACTTGAAGCATAATAAGTTGTAATAAGGCCTTAAAAACATGTTGACCATAAGATATGTTTCCATGAACAATTCTTCTTTACAGAAAATACTGCAAGAGCATAAACTCCCACATTGCATGCAACATGATTGCGGATAGGGATTGCAGATAGATGAATAATATCCCTCACCTCTCACAGCAAGACCACCACTTGTTGATCATCAAATATCATGATGATATTTTGGTGCCTTCATAAAAGAATGAATTCTTACAAACTTACAAACAACCAAAAGAGCCAAAAAATCATAGGTTGCCGCTTCACGCATCACTGTAGAAACGTGAAGTGAATTAATTGCAATGGGCGTTTTGTCTTGTGACTCTTGCTTTAGATCTTAATAATCAAGTTGGTTCAATCCACATAATCTAAAACCATTAACATCTGGTTTTATAATGTCACCCTACAGTGTTGCTAAAATAAAAGTCTCTTGGCCAACATCCTTAACAATTTCATATGGACGTGCCTAATGCAACTTAAGCTTCCTTGGATGTTTGCCAATCTTGGAATTATAGACCATAATGAGGTCTCCTTCCTTAAATATCTTCTTTTTGATATGTCTATTGATCTAGGCTTGCTGACTTGAATGCACTACCACTGGCAGTGTGCAATTATCCTGTCCTCATCAACCTGCATTAACTTTTCTAATCTGGCTTGCACTGAATCCACATGAGGTAACCAATGAGTTACTGCCACTATTAAGTTGGATACTAAAAACTCCATTGGTACAATTGCTTCCATTGCATAAACTAGCTTAAATGGGGTAAGTCATGTGGTCACTTTGTAAGTAGTTCTAAAATACCACAATGTTGAATCTAGTTTAGTATCCCAATCTTTAGGATTATCACTTACTATCTTCTTGAGAATATGTAGCAAAATCTTATTATAGCTCTCTCCTTGTCCATTTGCCTAAGGATAATATGGTTTGAATTTTTATGAAGGATCATATGCTTGCAAGTCAACTCTTGAAATACTTCATTCAAAAAATGTTTACCTCTGTCACTTACTAATTCAATAGGGCATCCAAACTATGTCATGATGTTAAAGGAACTGTTGCAACACTTGCTACGGTATTATCCTGCAAAGCTTTAGCCTCAACCCACTTTGTACAATAATCAATATACACCAAAATATACTGATTTTTGCTCTTGCTAGTTGTTGGTTTAATAGGGCCTACAAAGTCAACGCCCCAATTTTGAAATGGCTCTAGAGGCAACACTGGATGTTCCTGCATCCTATCTCTTGGTTGAAGTTGACCTTCCTGCATACATGTAACATATTCCCTTGCATACTAATAATCATCTTTGAGTATTGTTGGCCATTATAAACCTGCTTTTAGGATCTTATTTTGTATAATTTCACCTGAGAATTGCCTCCTGATAGTTTTGCATGTGCTTCATGGAGTATAATAGGCTCTTCTTCAATAGTAACACACCTTCTCAAGACATTATCAATTCCATACCTATAGAGTACTCCCATGATTACCTTAAAGTGTCTGCTTTGCAATGCCAAACTTCTTTGCTGATCTCTAGACAACTCTATGGGCATTACTCCATCAAGAAAAAAATTAATTATTTGATCATAGAACGAATTAAAGTTATGTGCCTAAACATTGAATAGATCTCCATTAGGCAATTGATCATTTACCCCTTGTTTAGGGTCTACTGATTCAATTCTACTCAAAAAATTAGCTACAACATCATCTTTACCTAGTGTATGCACTATTTTATAATCAAATGCTTGCAACAAGAGCATCCACCTTGTTAACCTCCTGTCCCGTCAACTGTGGTTTATTAATGAGATATAGTAAAGGTTGATAATCCACATGAAAAATAACTATAATGCAAATATCATTCCAAGAGCTTCTCTTTCCATCACTGTATAGTTCTTTTCAGGTTGTTGTAAGCCTTCTACTTCTGTAGTAGACATGTCTAAACCAATTTACAACAAATATCATTCCAAGAATCCGTGAACGGGAGAGGGAATGGGTTAGAGATATTTGTTGCATTCAATTTTCTATAGTCTAGATAGACCATTATCTTGCCATTTTTCTTTGGCACCACCAACTATGGGTGACAACCATGTGACCTCATTCACAAGCTTGATGAAGTCGACTCTAAGAAATTTGTCGATCTCTTCCTTCACCTATTTAGCATAATTTGGATTCATGCAGTATCTTTTTTAAATTATGGGTTTAGCATCTACCTTCAAATTAATCTTGTGCTGCAAATCCCTTCATGTTAGTATACTCCCAAGCAAAAATATCATGGAATTCTTTTCATAAGTGAATTAGTTGCTACTTGAAGTCTTCCTCCAAAAAAATAATCATCTTGATTGATTTAGAAGTTGAATCAACATCCAAATATGCTTCCTGAACATCATCTTTAAGCACAATTGTTGTTGCTGACTTGCTCATAGTGTGCTCATATTTCAATTCAACATCAATAATGGCTTGTTGATAGGCTCTATCATATATTTTCTTTCCCTTTCTTCTTAACTTTAGAAACTCCTTTTCCTTTTTTAGATTTTTTCTTTCAATATGTTTGCCGCCTCTTTTCTCTCTCATTCTTGGAGTCTTGATTCCGTATTTGAATATGAACCAGATGAGGTATCCTCATCATCGTTGTTGTCCTAAGAATTTGAATCTTTGAGTAGCCTCTACCAACACATCAATTGTAGCATTTGCCTCCTGCAATTCCACATTGGCTATTGCACTCGCAATAATCTTATCCAACCCTTTTATAAAATAAGAGCTTTGCAGATCGAAAGATGGCCTATCTGCAACATCCAATCTCTTCAAAAGATTTTATTAAACTTTTGTGCATAGTCTTGCACAAGCATTGATTTATCTATTTCAACTTCTTCAAGAAATTTGTAGCAATTTTATGCTTCTTGAATTTGCTAAGAAAAGCATCTTTAAGTGCATTATATGTAGTACAATGAGTAGCTTCATAAGTACTATACCAATCCATGGCCTTTCCTTTGAAGGTTGCTACAAATTGCTACTTCTTAACTTGATCCCCATATATGGTACTAAAGCCGCTTGCAATCCGTCGTGTCTCGAATTAAGCCACATGGCAATTCGGGTCTTCTCCCTTCTTGTTAGAAAATTTTGAATCTCATACCTTAGGATTAACTAATTGATTAGGATTCATTTTGTACTACTACTTAGGCTTCTTTAATGGGAATAAGGGACAACTTCACGGACCTCTGTGCAATGCTAGAAGTCTTGTATTCTATAGCAATATTGTCCTCCCAAGCATTATATGTTACAATCTTTCAAAGGCCTATTTAGGGAGGGGTATCCTGATCTTTTGGTAATAATATTGCCTCCTCATCATATGATAAACTTGGTATACTTGAAGGGGTCGGAGGAGTTGTAGGAGATATTGTGGATGTTGCAAGGGATTGGTATACTGTTGCAGTACCTGAGGTACTCGCATCACCATAAGCATCCCTATAATTTGAAAACTATTCTTCATCCAATGTGTTAAGTCCTCTCACTACTCCACTATCATTATTTGCTTCCCCATACTGTTGTTGCTTTGACCAAACTTCTCTGACTAATGCAGGTAATTCTTTGACATATACCCCAAAAGACAAGAACAAGGCCTTAGATTGCATCATGCTACTTTAAGCAGTTGGTTACTCATTTCATGTCTTTACAACAATTCTAGATTTTTGGCATCAAATAAAGATGTGTTTTATCAGTCTTTAAAACCAAAAACAAAGAATAACTAAAGCAAGATTGTAGCATCTTTCTTTTGGAAACGTATTATTGCTTTGTATAGGACATTCAAAATTTTTCCATTAAAGATTGTCATTTTTGCTAGTGTTTTAACACATAGATATAGGGAAGCAATGGCAAGATCGCCAAAGTGTTTCGGCCCCAAATCTATGCAGAGTGCATAATATGAATGAATTGCTCATACAAGAATAGAGTAAAATGCATCACGCAGTGTAGAAAATACCTAATACAATGTCAGGCAACTCATAGGAAACTTAGAAATAATGACATAGAGACATAGAACTACACTCTACAATAGTAATAATGGAAAATTAGAGATAGAAATCAAAGTGCACGTTAATACGACAGAAACAAAGATATGAATCATGGAACCCACTATCATATTGCATTGATAATTTTAAAAATCCATCATACAACTAGTCATAACCTAGAATGATAATTCAAAACATGAGAAAGACACACAATACCTCTTTAGATTATGCTTAATAATTACCTACTTAATTGTACTTCATGAGACATTCTATGTCTACTTCATACAGGAAATAGTAAAGACTAAGGCTCTAAACCATGCTAAGGGTAAAGATAATGCATCAAGACAATGGCTAACGAATCCCTCATAAGGGTCTCATACACTTTTTGCTCATACCACATGTTTGTCACATGTTTCAAATATCAAGCATGCAAGCTTGATAACATGGTATGTGCAAAATAGATCCACGAATGGTATCTTACCAACCAACTTACAAGCATGGCCGCACATTGATTTCATGTTTTTGGACTTTGCAAGAGAGATTGAATCTTTGGTTTGGTCTTACTATGGATGGTGTGAATCCATTTGGATGCACTCAACCTCTTATAATGTGTGGCTAGTAGTCCTTATTCTACGACATTGGAAAGGAGATTGATACTTAGCTTACTCATGCTTAGATGCTACAAAATTAAGAATATGGAAGTCTACATCCATCCATTGGTTGATGAGCTTAAGATGTTGTGGGAAGGAGGAGGTAAGTTACTCTCCATTCTCATTGCTTTCTCTAATATCATACTTTTATATTCATGTTGACTAGATACAATGGTTGTGACAAGGTTGGTCACCTCAGGTTACCATGCATGTCCCACATGTGGACCAAAGTTGGACTCTCGAAGGTCTTGGATGATGAAGAAAATAGTTTATTAGGAGCATATAACTTTCTTGATAAAGAGTCATGATTTGAGAGAAGGATTCCTTGAGATGACATCTTATAATGATGAATACCCAAAGTTGTTGTGAGTGGAAGATGGTCCATGAAGAGTTGCTTTCAAGTAAAATGCAATAGTTCTTAGTTTTTTATGAGTCACTATATTGGACTCATTTGTAGATCAATCATATTTTGGATGCCATGGATCTTTTCAAGAATATTGGGAGCAGATACTCTAGGGGCAAGGATGGACTTAAAAGAGAGAGGTAAGATGGAGGTGTATTGGCCACAAACAAGCTTTGATGGTCATGTAAAACTACCTCGTGCTCCTTGGGTTCTATCCACTAAAGAAGAGTACATGGTGAAGCAAATCATCAAGTCTATCTATATGCCGATAGGTGTGATGTGCTCTCTTAGGTCCACTTTTTCTAAAGATGACCAACTAATAAGACTCAAATCCCATTATTAGCATAAGATATGCAACATTTGTGCTGGCCAAGATAGTCACTAACTTGATTAAATGTTCCTTGTATTTTCTATTTTACATTGATTTGTAATATATAATGTGTTAAATTTATGAAAGTTTATACTACAAATCACGATTGCAAGTTATCTTACTATAGAGATATATTCGACCACTTATAAGTTGCTAAACTTAGTGCAATGGATCTCACAGAAAGAGATAAGGACATATTCATTTGAATCGGGAAGGTAAGGAACAATGGAGATAGTTTGTCCCTTTGAAAAGTACTTACCCATGAGTATTCTTATGATATATACCCACTGCCTAGTACATCTTGTGAATGATATGGAGGTTGCAGGACCGATACATAGCTGATGGATGTTCTCTTTGAAGCACTTCATGAAAATCCGAAAGGCTTTATGTGACAACTAGCTTGTCCAAAGTGTAGCATGGTTGAAGGCTTGCTAGTGTTAGAGGATTTTATATATGTTTTTGAGTGGCTTGCGATGGTCAACACAAATAATAGAATGCTCTGGATCTTGAAGAACAATGACACATCTACAAGTCATTATGCAGTTGATACAAAGGAGAAGGCCACATTGCCAAAGTCTAGTCCCTATGAAGGCAGATACCACCACTACCAACAACCAACAAAAGATCCAAGAACCTGCCTCCAACCTAGTAGAACTAGAATTTGCCGTAGTTACATGTGCCAAGAAAAGAGAACCAAAAGTTCCAAAAGAGAATGTTCCCCTTGCCAAATCTGTGAAGTTGAAGCTTCCAACAAAGCCACAAAGCAGTATAGTATAGAGTAGTCCAATGCCATAGAAGGATACAAAGATAGTTATAGAAGTAGGACTAGAGGTCCAAGAGACAAAAGAGGTGGATGTATCCCCTATGATAGAATAAGTTTTGATGTAATCCTTGCGTGAAGAAAGAGAAAAAATGAAAGTGGGTATAGTACCATTCCCTAGTCAATTGGAAAGGCTAGTGGATCCAATAAAGAAATATGACTTGGTCAAGGACCTAGATACCTTCCATCCTAACTTGAAATTCTATGGACTGTTGATGTTGTCCTCTTACTAAAAAAGGTTTAAAAGTATTCTCATGCAATGATGCAGTCTAAGAATTGCCAACCCTGCAACTATTACAAAACCCAACAGAGCTTTAGAGCCTATAAAAGAAGTGGACATGGACAATGCCTTCTTGGATCCTAGCACATCAGAGTTTGGCATTTGGATAGAAGGTTGTTTCATTTTGAATGCATTGATAGATGGAGGTTTTCCAATGAACATCATGATGGATGTGATGATGAAACATCTAGGCTTGCAAGGCATGCAACTTATCTAGTGGCTTATTAGACCTATAGATTAGACCTGCATCAAGCCCTTAGGCATCCTCCCATACATCAAGACTACTGTTTCTCATAGAGATTACAAGATGACATACTTGGTGGTGAAGCCAAACTCTTATGGTACATCTTACCCTTTGTTACTCGAAATATCATGGCTGTTTGAAGCAAGAGCAAGAACTAATTAGTTCAAAGGAACCCTAACCCTAGGCAAGGGACCATATTAAGTAGCATTGAAACTACATGGTGCTCAAAAGGGATATTGATCCACCTCCATAGAAGTCCCATCTAACTCTTCCAATGAAATAGAGGATGAAACATCAGTCGAAGACGACTTTGTCAAACAAATTTTCCTAAAGAAACCAATAGCACAGTCCCTGATAGTGGGCATTGAAAGCCAACTCCCAAAAGATGAAAAGTCATTGTTGATGGGGGAAGACCTCCTAACGAAACTTAGAATGACTTTTGAAATTACCTCTGACAGTGAGATAGAGGCATGGATGTATTGCTCTCCTCTTATTACATGGCCACAACATAGCTTGAGTCAGAAGCACAAGCAGAAGTAGAAGATGCAACAAAGAGCATGTTCTTCTCTTACAGAGGCCTTATAGAGGCAAAGAGAGTCCAAAGAGGATGATGATAAAAGTTAAGGTGCAAATAATGAAAGTGATGTGGAAGAAGCTATCCAACCAGAAGAGGATACTAATGAGGAGGATGTCTCAAAGGCCACAGAAACTGAAGATCCCATGCTGTGGGACAGAATGACTATGATATCCTTTAGAATAGTAAATGAATCTCATCATAGGTAAAAGATTCATATGAAGTGGAAGAAGCAAAATAACTTTTCCTTTAGCAGTGTCTCTTATGGCCCTAAACTATCCTTCTCGAGAAAGGATGATCTAGATGATGCACCTTGTCAAAATAAGCACCAGTCTTGTAGCCCAAACAATACTTAGATGGTCCATATTATGCGACATTCCTAGATGCATCCTCATCAAAAGATTAGTTCTCAAGTCACGAAGTTACTAATTCTAAACAAAAATAGAAACAATAGCCTTGATACCATTTCAACATTCCAAGGAGCTAGATGAGTCCCCACTAAAGGTTGAAGCTGGTTTTAGCTGAGCATCAGATGAGGACACCACTCCCTCGAAGGGGTCGAGCCTGTATCAAAAAGCAATCCATGGGATCTTCATTCAAGAAGTGGAAGATAAAAAACAACTAACTTTCATGGATGCAGATGGCACAAAAAGACATCTCAAAGTGGGCAACAACCTTCTAGAAAAGGAGCTGTTGACCCTTCATAACCTATTGAAGGAGAAGCTCGATGTTTTTTCTTGGTCTTACAAATACTTAAAGGAGATTGATCCCACTATGTGTCAACATCACATCAACCTAGAGCATGTTAAGCCTGTATGGCTCTGCCTTGGTGAAAGTAGAGTTGAAGCCTCTAGAAGCTGAGTTCATCTATCTAGTGGCCAATAGTGAATGGATTTTACCCATTATGGTCATAATTAAGAAGAATGGAAAGCTGTAGTTTTGTGTGGACTTTTGAAAGCTAAATTCCAAAATAAAGAAAGATCGTTTTCCTATCCTCTTCACATTAACCAACTGTTAGATATAGTGGCAGTCATCACATTGAACTCTGTTCCTTGGTTGCTAGATGGTTTTAGTGGATACAATCAAGTGTAGATTGCAAAAGAAGATCACAGTCCAAGACAACCTTTACAATTGGGATACCTATGCCTATAGGGTGTTGCCATTTGGGCTCTGTAATACCCTTGTTACCTTTCAATAAGTCATGATAACCACATTCCAAAATCACCTACATGATTTCAGTGAGGTATATCTAGATGATTTCTCCATCTTCAATTTGCTCTGTAAGCATTGGAGACACTCAGAGTAGTGTTTTGATTGATGTTGGGAGTATGCGATCTCCCTCAACCTTGACAAATGTATCTTTGGAGTCTCTCAAGGCATTCTATTGGGTCATGTTGTCTCTACACATAGAATATCAATAGACGCTACCAAAATTGAGAAGATTATAGCTCTAATTGCAGGGACCAATCTAAAATGGTTGAGATAATTTCTTGGCCATGTGGACTACTATAGGAGATTAATCATACATTTTGCAACAAAGGCAACCCCTTGCATAGGCTCCTAAAGAAAGATGCATAGTTTAATCAGACATATGATTGTGAAGAAGCCTTCAATACCTTGAAGAAGTGCCTCATTAGAGCACCTATCTTATAACCTCCTGATTGGATGAAGGAATTCCATGTGCACACTGATGCATTTGTAGAAGGGATAGGTACAATCCTTTGTCAGAAAGGCTATTCGAAGTTGGATCGGCCCATTTATTATGCAGGTCAAAAAGTCACTGATAGAGAGAGAAACTGCATAGTAAAAGAGCTTGAGTTCCTTGCAATGGTGTTTGCTCTGGAGAAGTTTTGACACTACCTCTACTATCAATCCACTTTAAATTCTATGTGAACTATGAAGCTCTATCCTTCTTGATGAATAAGGTAGATGTCAAAGTCAGAATGATGAGATAGCTCCTTCGATTCTAGGAGTTTGATTTTAAAGTGGTTACTAAACCTGGTTGTTCCCATGTCTTGGTTGATCATTCGTGAGAATCCCTCAAACTGGAGAAAGGGAGCAAGATGATCTCGACCTCCTTGATGCAACTCTATTTCTAATAGAGACCGTGACTCCAGCTATACAAACATTGCCAACCTCTTGGCCACATAACAGTACCCCCTTGGCATCTCTAACAGAGAGAAGAAGAAGCTTCTATTGGAAATTAGCCCTCTATATCCTTCTAGACGGTACTTTGTATAAGAAAGGCAAAGATAAGTGCTGTGAAGATGTATTGTAGGAGATGACATTAGGATTATATTGAAGGCATGCCATGATGAGCCATATGGAGGACACTTTGCAAGAGAAGCGAAGGCTAGGTAGGCTTTGTTCACAGGATATTGGTGGCTTACTCTCCACAAAGTTTCCTATGATTACTATAAGCACTGTGATGCTTGTCAATGAATGGGGAAGTCCACCAAATCTAGTGCCATGCCACTACAGCTTCTATCCTTCCCTTGAAGCCATTCAAGAAGTGAGGCATTAACTTCTAGGTCCCATCGATCCTCTAACCAGAAGGAAGTTGAACAAATACATTCTAGTATGTACTGATTATGCGACAAAGTGGTGTGAAGCCAAAATTCTCAAATGAGATAATGGCAATAGCATGGTTTTATTCCTGCACAAGAACATTATTACATGCTTTGGCAATCCTTTAGAGCTTGTCAGTGATAGAGGAACTCACTTTCTAAATAAGATCATGGAAGAGATAATAGATAACTACAAGATCCGCCCTTGTAAGTCCATGCCCTACTATCCTAGAGCCAATGGCCAAGTCAAAGTCACCAATTGCATCCTTTGTTCAATCCTAACTAGGATAATTGTCACATATCATTGTGATTGGGATGATAAACTTATAGAATCCCTTTGGGCATATAGAACCTCCCATAAGGCCACAATAGGACATACACCTTTCCAATTGGTCTATGGTGTGGAAGCTATCTTTTTGGTAGAACTAGAACTGCCCTCTTTGTGAGTAGCTATTAAAGAGCGGTTAGGAGATGCATAGTCCCTATAGTGCCACCTTATGCACTTAGAATATCTGGATGAGACTCAGAGGATGGCCTTACAGTGTATGGAAGCCACACAAGCCCGATGCAAAGTTTACCACGACAGCTTCATCAAACAGAAAGAAATTCAAAGAAGGTGATCTCGCCCTTGCCTATGATACGTGTTTTGGCAAGTTCCCTGGAAAGCTCCAACAACCCTCGATGGAACCTTATAAAAATACTTGCAATCAAGCCTGATGGCTATGTTAAGATCCAAGCCGTAGATGCCTTTGATGATCCCTTTCTGATCAATAGCTATCACCTAAAGAAGCATTACCCTCCCTGGGAATCTTGACAATCACAATTCATAGTCCATTTCCCTCATTGGTGTTGCTTCTTAATGCTCCTCATTCTACCTTTGATAGTCATCATCATGTGGATTTTGTTGCCAAAGTGAATGATTTCTATTGTACCTTCCGTTCCAACTCTTGTCCCTTTTCTATTTCCTTTCCTTCCAATCCAACAAATGTGGAGGGGTTGGTTTTGAACACTAGGATTTTTGTTATTGAAGAAAAAAGAGAGAAAAGAAAATAGATTATAGAAGAAAATGACTTTAGTCCGTACCAGACCAGCCTACTCCTTGAGAAAAGGTGCGTACCAGACCAGCCTACTCCTTGAGAAAAGGTGGAAACACCCTTGGGAGTAGAAAGAAAAATAAAAAAGAAAAAAACCTAATAAACTGTTATGGGAGAAAGGAAGAAATTCATTGTCATAACATATTTCGCTCCAAGAAAAGGTAGCAAACATTCTTGGGTGGAAAGCTGGCTATGGAAAAGATGGAGACACCTTGTAGTCCACCAGAATAGCTAAAGCCTCCATTGCAATCTTTAGGATGTAGTTTTGAATCCGCCTACCTTGGTGCACTGTGTCCTATGATTCCATAGTGCACCTAACTCCTACAGCAGACGAAATCTCCTCCGTGTGCTTCAAGTTCCTGATCTATTGGCTATCTCCCTCGGTAAACCTCTTCATTAGCAAATCCTAATTAACATTATCGACAAGATGAAGTTGATCATCATTGACAACCCCTTAAGTGATATGAGCTTTCATCCTAGCCAGATGGGGATGTGAGTAAGATCTACCCTCTATATTCATTAACAGAGTGTGAGATAGAGGGTGGGGTGAGTGACCAGACTTGTTCCCTTGAATTCAAATGAGAGGTAAGATGTGTGAATGGAGTGTTGCACGCACAAGTTGGGCCTCTCACAACACAATCTATTTGTATGCATAGTACTATAAGACTCCTTGACCTTCCTTATACTATATTACGGTACGTGGCGGGATACACAGTTGGACTATCAATTGTGTACAAGGCATATAAACTTTTATACACGTGGCGGTAAGGATTACATCAATGGGTGTGAGGAAGTGGGTTGCCCTCATGTATCTATCAATAGAGAGTGTGATAGAGGGGGGTAGAGCGTGATCAATCTTTTCTTTATTTAACAAAGAGGTAAGGATTAAGGAGCATTACAACATCTGGTGATCATGTACTTTCCCATTTCTCTCTACACACATAGGATGGGCCTTTGTCACCATAATAAGATACATCACTTTGTTATGTGCACTGTACTACAAGGCTCCCTGGCCTTCCTACTTACACCTATGCCAAATGGGTTGGGACGCACTGATGCACCATCAATTGTGCACATTGGCATACTCCCTCTATACCCTTTCTCTTATTGATTTCTAAATTGGATGTGAGATATGGTTCCCTTTAATTCTTCTCTAAGTGATGTAAGCTATGAGGTGAGCACTTGATCTTTCATTACTGCATGAGTGACTATTGAATGGAGTGGTGTATTCTTTATCCTCAAAACCTGTGGACTTCATTGATAATGTTACCTCCTTGGGTATTGTTGCATGGCCCCTACCATGATTGAAGCGTTTTGTGTGAGCTGTGGTATCTCTTGTAGACAACTCCAACATCGAGTGCATCAATTGACCATTTGTTCAATGGGCCAAGCGTTTCTAACCCTATTTCTTATGTTCATATGTGTATGTAATGTTTTAAGTGTGGGGATGCAATGGTTCAATCTGTTGTTACGAGTTAGGACCCTATCGATTAGTTTGAAAAGTTTTAAGTATGGGGATGTGTCCCTCTGTATCTCTTCTACATACACTCATGCAAACACTACTATCTGATCGTTTACTAATGCAATGTCTTTTCTATATCATGTTGGGGGTCCCTTTTCTTGTATTTTCAAGTGAATGCATCCTTGCTTTACCATAAATGCACTTTTATGTCATAGCCATATTTATCCCCTCAAACTAGATATTTTTCCTTTTTATAATTCCTTGTTTTCCAACTCGCCATTCATTCATTATTACTTTTTGACTCCTTTTATGTTGCTGACATATTTTCATGTGAATGCACCCTCCGTTCACCAAACTTGAAATTTTGACCTTGTAGTCCTATTTGTCCCTTTGAACCGGCCATTTTTCCCTTTTACCATCCTCTATTCCGAGAGATAGTTCATAAGTTATTAATTTTTGATAGATTTTACGTAAATCAGATGTGCTTCTATGCAAATGCACATTTTTTGCATTGGACCTTCAGTTTGACTTTATAGCTCTTGGACATTTTTCTTTTTATGGCTTGTTATTGTGATATATGGATTGGATGTTATTAATGTTTATGTATTTTTTTATATTTTTTGTTAGTATTTTTACAATTTTTCCATGTGAAAACCCTGTTTCTTACCGAACCCATATTCTAATTTGATGCCATGTCTGTCTTGTCCAACTAGACATTTTTTCTTTTTATTACACTCCATTTCGACGAATGGATTTTCTTTATGAATTTATGATCATGTTTTTAGGTGTATTTTTTACAAAATTTCCATGTGAATGCCTATTTTTTTATGCAGGACATATCGTTCTTTGTCCCTCGTGTTTCCTCCATCGTCTAGCTCACTTTTCCTTTTTGTTACATGTCAATTCGATACCTGGATCTTTTCAAATTATTTTTTTCATGAATTTTTAGTCCTATAGCCTATGCATGTCCTTGGGAACATCTGATTTTTGCCTGAAAACATGTGTCATTAGGTTTGATGTGTCACAACTAGCCCACTTGTGCTCCTTCCCCTTCTGTTCGCTCCTAGACGATGCAAAATTTTTTACCCCACCCTGTGCTCGTGCATGGGACGGGAGGGAGTTTCCTTTTTCTTATAAAAAAACCAACCTCCCCTATTTATCTGCGTTCTTTTTCTTTCTCTCTCTTTCTTTCTCCCTTTCTTTTTTCTCTTCCCACCCTCCCTGTCCTACCTACCATCATATCCTCCCCATCATCCCCACTGTCCCCACTCTCCCTACACTAACCCCCCTCCCCTCCCCTCCCCTCCCCTCCCCCCTTTCCTTTTCTTCCTTTCCCTTCGCACCTCACCCTCCCCACCCTACCCTCCACCCTCCACCCGCTACCCACCCATCCTCTCTCCCTTGCCTGCTAATAACCTATCGCCCTCCCTACCCTACCCCTCTCTCCCTCACCCCCCCAACCCCTCTCGCCCTACCCACCCCAACCTACCCGCCCACCACTGCCCCACCTGACCCAGCGTGCCTCCCTTCTATCGCCGCCGCCCTCTTCTTCAACACTCCCCTCCTACTCCTCTTCGTCCTCTGTCCTCCCCTCCCCTCTCCACTATTTCCCCCTCCTTGCCCCTCCATCATCTCCTCCCCCCTCCTCCTTCACCATTTCCCCCTTCCCACCCCTCCATCATTTCCTTCCTCTTTCCACCCCCTTCCACCACACCCCCCATAGCCCCTATTCACACCACATCCTTCCCATATTCGTTCACACCCCTCTCCCCTCGCGAACCCGCACCTCCTTCTACGTTTGCCCTTACATCGTGTGTGCATGAGATAGGTGCCATTCACATGTCGCTAGCATGCCTATGTCCTTCCTTTGGCTGGTTGTTGTTCATGTAGCACTGAACCCCTATGTGTTCTCACTGCTCTTGTCTCTTATTTGTTGGTGTTCACACGTGGAGTGTTCTTGGTTCTCGCATGTGTCCAATTATGCTCTCATTCACGTGTGAGGCCATGCATGGGGTCTTGAATGTGCCAAGCTTGGGTTCCGAGTACCCGTATGTTTTTTCCACATATTTCTTCATTAAAAATTTAAAGAAACACCAACAACATTAAAATTAATTTTAACAAAAAACCAAAAACAAAACAATACAAACCCATAACAAATTCAAATAAATGGAAAATTTTATTTAAAAATAAAAAAATCAAAACATTACTAGAAATTTTGAAAACATAAATCCAAAATAAAAATTCACATAAAAATAATTTAAAAAGATAAATCTCACAAAAAATCAAAATTATCATATAAAATTCTTAAAAATTACCCAAAAAATTCTTAAAATTTCTTTTAAAAATTGACCATTTATTTATATCCTTATTTAGTCATTCCAAATTTATTTTTTGAAAATTAACAAATATAAATAAAAAACCAAAAAAAAAACAAAAACCCTAAAATTTGTAACCAAACAAAAAGAAATCCCAAAAACCCATAAATTCCTACATCATGTTGTTCCTTCCTACATTGGTGTTATTGTTTTTTTAAAAAATTGCCCAAGAGGCAAACTCTTTACTAGTGGACCTACTATCCTCTTGTTCTTGAATTTTTTATTGTTGTGGAATTTTGGACACGGGATTTGTGCTCCTCACCACCGTATCATTAGGCCTTACGGGTGTCCACACATTGCCAGGTTCCATTTTCTTTTCCTCCTTCACATGTACCATAATACACAATAATTTATAAATAAAATTAATTCGACAATTCATCCACTAAACTAACATAATGCACTTCGTAAATTTTAAATTAAAATCTACCCAACTGTTAAATTGTAAAATGAACCCCTGTAGTTACACAAGCACATGGCACAATAATTCCACATAATTTTGTAAATTGTGTATAACCCCTTATTCATATAGTATACGTGTACACACATTACATATAAATTAACTTGTAATAAAAAATAAAGCCATGTCGTCACACATATATGCGCTTTGCGCTAAACTTCATGTTAATTGTAACAATGAAATGCATTTATAGAGACCCATAGTCAAGTCGAGTCAAGTTTGAGTAGGTTTTGGGTTACACCACACGATTCATTGTGCATTAAGGGAATAAATTAACAATGAATTGCAAATTAATTTCTCATCTAATAAAAGTTTGTGAAGTTTTCATTCACATCACCACACCATAGATTGACCAAAAGCGTTTACGAGGATGGGGTTTTGTGAGAGTCA